>NW_016109027.1:57215-59108 GCF_001604975.1 Cebus imitator | reverse complement strand
GAAGCCAGGCTAGATTAGGCGCTGTTCCAGGCAGCTGACAGCAAACCTGCTCCCCATGCCTCCCAGGCCTGCACTCCCCATTCCCTCTGCCCAGTGGCCCCTTGGCTCTTCTTTGTGTCATCTACACAGGCAATACATTATCTTGCCTCAGGGCCTTTGCATCTGCTGTTCCCTCTCTCTGGAACGCTCTTTCCAAATCCTTCATCCTCTGTACCTCTTCATATCTCAGCCGGGGCATTACTTCCTCTGAGAAGCCTTTCCTGACAAACCAGCTCAGCTTCTCTGTTACCGCAGGCAGGGATGGACACCTTTTCCACTTAGCCTTTTGTAGTTTTCTCTTTGTGGGGTTATTTGATTGATAGCCTGTCTTCCCTAACTACCTAGAGTAGGTCCGCAAGGGCAGAGACTGTGCCTGTTTTATTTATCCTTGTTTCCCAGGGTGCAGCTGACAAGCAGGTTCTCAGTAATCACTGTTGAAGGTAGAGTAGGGTGAGCTACATTGTGAGAGGCGGCAGGAAGCTGTGGCAGGTTCTTGAGGAGAGACACCTTTAGATATAGTCTGGGTGCTTACACAGAGTGCTTGGAGCTGGGTCCTAGCTAGGAGATGGTCTCTGTGATATGGGCATGAAGTGATCAAGAGGAACCTGGCTTGAGATTTTTTGAGGAAGAGCAGAAGGGGCTGATGGGAAATATGTGGAATAGGTGTTTGAACGGTGAGGGTCTAGGTGGAGACAGGGAGCAGGGGGAAGAAGCAGGCGGGGTGTGTGCAACCAGCAGGTTGAGGCCACCTTCAGGGAGCCAGGACAGAAGTGGGGGTGCCCAGTGGATGGAGCCTGGTGGGCCATGGCTGTGTCAGTTGAGGCAAAACCCACCACTTTGCAGGAAACCCTCTGGGCCACATGAAACCCCCATGTGTAGATACAGTTGAAAAGAAGACCGGCTCTGGGGCTAGGGCACCATCAGATTTTGTCTGCTGAGCTTCTGTGTGCTGCCTTGGGACTGACAAATCCAAGCCCCACCCTCCAGCTCAGCTCAACTACAGCTGGGCACCCACGAACACAGAAAATTAGGACACAGTGTGACAAACTCATGGAAGCCAGGTGGCTCCCACAGTGGTGGATGAATCAGCTCCAGTTGGCTGGAAATAAAGAACTAGAGAAGAGGGCATCTGACCTCTTTCCCGCCCCATCCCCACCCCCACTCTGTTCCAGCAGGACTGGAGAAAGCAACTGGAGATAGCCTCTCAGATTGGCCGCACACTGCTCAGACCAGCATCCTGCCCCGCTCCTCTGCACGGGCCCTTCCTTCCAGCTCCATCTTCACAGCTTCCGGTTCCCTACTCTGCTGACTCAGAGCCGTGCTTCCCTGGTTCCGATAACCTAGTCTCCCAGAACAGGAGGCAGCCGGACACCACCCCTGCCAGCTGTCACCAGCGGGTGGCCCTGGGCAGTTGGCTCTGGGCCCTGAGGAGAGATGTAGGGTACAGATCTTAAGCAGCAGTAAGGGAGTATTGCGGGACCACTGACGGCATCTTCATCCCTGTGCTTGTTTCTAGATGTGGAACCTGAGCAGGAGAGAGGTAAAATGATTGGTCAGATCCCTAGGGAGAACAGGCATCTGGATCAGACCAGAGACTCCAAAGCCAGCCTTGTGTTCTGTGGATGCCACACCCTGGGTTCCTGGGAGGCAGGAAGAACTCTGTCTCTCCTGTTCTCTGCCGTGTCCCTGGCCCCTGAAAATGAGCTCCAGGCACATAGTCTCTTGGTTAAAGGCTGGGTACTTGGAACAGCAGCCAGGAGCACAGTCTGCCTCTCCAGCTGCCTTCGAAGGTAGTTGACAGATGGGAACATGTTGTCTCTCTGGCAAAGAAACAGGCACACGGCCCAGAGCCAC
>NW_016109027.1:53820-56504 GCF_001604975.1 Cebus imitator | reverse complement strand
CTTTGGAGACTTCTCCATGGAGTTGAGGATTTTGGAGTGGAAGGGCAGACCCTACAACTGCCGGATGAGCCAGGTGAGGCTGTTGATCAACAGGTGCAAATTGTTATTTTGCTCGCTCTCACCAGGCCATGGATTTGTCATTTCCTTTTAGGCCAGGCTCTGAGTTGGCATTCATAGTCAGTTGACTTTATTGATTTAATTAATTGTTGTTGACTCTTAGCTGTTAGAAAACATCCTTTTATTAACAGCCACGTAGGAGGGGTTTTTACAGGTGTGTACAGGCTGCCTCTCTAGGGTGCTAAAAATAAACTTATTTATAGATACCACTAGAGATTACAGAACATGTGAAATATCTGTAGCTTAAACTTTGCTTAAAACTGATGTTTCTTTATGACTAGACTGAGACTACGTTGACTCTTTTTGGGTTAATAATAGCACAGTAGTGTTGTATCCTCCTGTGTGAATCAGCACGTGACACAAATTTCTTTTATTATAGTGATGTGAATTGTATTCACTTGGTGAACATGCTCTCTGACAGATTTTTCTTCCACTCTAGAGTTAATTATTTTTCTTTTTATTATTAGTAAATACCTTGGGAGATTTATCAACTAATGTGCAAAAAAGAAAAAAAAAGCCAGATTAAACCAAATTTCATCTGATAGCTCTTCTTAGATTCTCTTGGCATATATCTTGCTATAAAAAATAAAGACTCTAATTTTTTTTTTACTGGCCCAATAAACTGAAAACCTAGGCTGTGCCACTTATTAGATTTTTGATAATATATTCTCCTTGGACCAGAAGCAATGACACCACTGGCAAACTTGTTAGAAATTCAGAAACTCAAGCTTCATTCTAAATCTCCAGAGTCAAAGTCTGCATTTTAACAAGAGTGCCTGTTCATTGTTGTACTCAATAAGATTTGAGAAGTATGTTTCTAAATAACAATGAAGTTTTCATTAATTAGCTATAGACAACCTATCTTGTATTATATAAATACAGTGTTCAAAAATGTACATGTCTGTGTTGGTGCCCTTCATTTTATACTATACTATCAAGAAAAGTACTTGTATATACACTGGTTTTGTGGATGTTGTATATCAGAGTTAAAGAGTACATTAGAGAATATTCCTGTGCTAGAAAGTATCTTATTGGGCTGGGCATGGTGGTTCACACCTGTAATCCCAGCACTTTGGGAGGCCAAGGTGGGTGGATCACTTGAAATCAGAAGTTCGAGACTAGCCAGACCAACATAGTAAAACCCCATCTCTAATAAAAATACAAAATTAGCCAGGTGTGGTGGTGCATGCCTGTACTCCCAGCTAGTTGGGAGGCTGAGGCAGGAGAATCACTTGAACCCAGGAGGCAGGGGTTGCAGTGAGCTGAGATCATGCCATTGCACTCCAGCCTGGGCACCAAGAACAAAATTCTATCGTAAAAGAAAGAAAGAAACGATCTTATTGGATAATTCCAGTCACTCACATAAGTCAGAACCAGTTCTCTTTACTCGCAGTTTACATAATGTAAAATCGAGAATTCTTTCTATGACCACTTGCTAAATATGTTATATTTTTCAGGGAGTGTTGACATTCAGGGATGTGGCCATAGAATTCTCTCCAGAAGAGTGGGAATGCCTTGATTCTGCCCAGCAGCATTTGTATAGGGATGTGATGTTACAGAACTACAGAAACCTGGTGTTCCTGGGTGAGAATAAGTTCAATATACAATTCACCTTCCACACAATTTGTTTTCTTCTGTTTTCTGGGGGTTCTGCTTTGCATGAATGAGTTTCAGAATACTACTTAAGAAAAAAAGAGAACAGTATCTGTTGAGGTAGAAGATAAATTTTTCAAGATGTTTCATCTTAATAATCTTTCCCTTTTTTGAGCTGATTTGTATACGTCAGTGTAAATTAGTGGTAATACCAGAAATTTAGTGGCATAAAGTATTGTTGCCCACACCTTAAAATCAAATTTCACCACCAATTTGTCATTAAGTATTACTGAATAGTAGAGCAATGAACCCAAAAATTCAAAATACTTTCTAAATATTCTAAAGTTCCTATTACGAAACAGTATATTGAGATTAATTTTCTAGAATCTTCTATAATATTCTATCTTGTATACCGAGCACAGTACTAGATTGGTAATTAGACAGTTCTAGCAAGAGTCATGTTCTTTTTTTAATAAAACAGGTCTTGCTGTCACCAAGCCAGACTTGATCACCCATCTGGAACAAGAAAAAGAGCTCTGGAATGTGAAGAGACAGGAAACAGTAGCCAAATACCCAGGTAAGTGGGAGCGAGTGAGGCAAATGACACAAATGAGAGTTCCCTATGTCAAGGAGGGAGCCAGACTGAAACATGGTTTGAGAGGCTCTCCACCAATGAAATAGCTTCTGAGTAACCTGCATTTCTTTCTCTTGCTTTCAATCAGGGCATCTCATGATATGATTGTCTCATTCTCATTAACTTTCTAAGCACTGTACTTCCCCTTCAGTTATGGTTTTTGTTTGTTTGCTTGTTTTTTAGTTTACAGTGATAGTTTTACACATAACTTATTGTGTGATCTGATTGCACTTCCATTGCTTTGGGAGAAATAGTAATATCTGTATTTTGAGAAACGATTTTAAACAATTTTTAAGGTTGGTTTTGGATAATGTCTAAAATACATGAGAGTTTTGGTGAT
>NW_016109027.1:50951-53385 GCF_001604975.1 Cebus imitator | reverse complement strand
TACAATGTATGTATATACATTGTGTACAATAAATACAATTTTATATGTATATACATAGTGAGATGGTTAATACAATCAAATTAATGAACAAACATATCTGTCACCTTACATAGTTACCTTTTGTGTAGTGAGAACAAATCAGATCTGTAAGCAAATTTTCAGCATACATAAACTATAGTGATAAAGCTGTATATTAGGCCACAATAACTTGTTTTATAATTAGTAATTCATACCATTTGAACAACATCTCTCATTTTCCCTGCCTCCAGCCAGGCCCTACCATCCATCTTTATACTCTCTGCTTCTAAGAGTTCAACATTTTTATTTTCTTTGTAAAAGTAGATCATATAGTATTTGTCTTTCTGTGTCTGGCATATTTCACTTAGCATAATGTTATCTGGGTCTATACATGTTGTCAAAATGGAAATGTTTTATTATTTTTTAGGGATGAATAATAATCTATTTAGTGTATATAGCATGTTTTCTTTACAGAAACATTTTAGGTTTGTTTCATATCGTGGCAATTGTCAATAATGATTCAAGAAACATGGAGGTGCAGATGTTTATTTGAAATACTAAATTTACTGTATATGCAGAAATGGGATAGCTGGATTGTATAGTAGTACTGTTAAATTTTTTTAAAGAACCTTTATAGTGGTTTTCATCATGACACTAAAACATTGCAAGTCTCCAGGAATGTACAACATTTTAAGAAAATATACTTGTTAATACTTGTTATAACTTTTATTTTTGATAGTAGCAATTCTAATGTGTGTGAAGTAATATCTCACCATGGTTTTAATTTGCAACTGCCAGATTGGTGATACTGAGCACCTTTCTCTATGCCTGTTGGCCAATTGTATGTTTTCATTGAAAATCATCTATATAGTCTTTGGCTTATTTTTCAGTCTTGTTATTATTATTACAATTATTATTATAATTTTTGCCTTTGATTCATATGAGTTTCTTAAATGTTTTGGATACTAACAACTTAAGCGGATATAGTTTTCTTATTTTATTGTTCCCTTGGTGGTGCAGAAGCTTTTTAGTTTCATGCAGTCCAACTCATTTTTATTTGCTTTAATTGCACTTTTGCTGTTGTATCCAGAAGTTAATTTTCCAGACCAATATTAAAGTTTCTTCATGTGTTTTCTTTAAAAAATTTTAGGGAATTATGTCTTACATTAGAGTATTTTATATTTAGTTAATTTTCAAATATAGTGTCAGAAAAATGTTCTAATTTTATTTTTTTACATGTGGGTATTTAGTTTTCCCAGAAGCAAATATGGAAGAGACTATATATTCTGCAGTGCATATTCTCAGTGCCTTACTGTTAAGGATAAGTAGATCTTATATAGATGGATTTGTTTCTGGGCTCTCCATTCTGTTCCATTGATTATGGTATGCATTAGTATGCACAGACCATCCTGTTTTTATTACAATAGTCTTCAAATGTAGTTTGAAATCAAAAAGTATAATGCCCCCTGGTTTGTTCTTATTCCTAAAACTGCCTTGGCTATTCAAAGCAAGTCTTTTGTAGTTTCATATAAATTTCAGGATTGCATATTCTATTAGTTTAAAAAATGTTACTGGAATTTTGATAGGGCATGTATTGAATTTATAGATTACTTTAAATAATTTGACACTTTAACAATATTTATCTTCTTAATCCATAAACATGAAATATTTTTGCATTTATTTATGTCATCTTCAATTTTTTTATTAATATCTTAAATATTTCAATATAAAGATTTTTCACCCTGGTTAAATATATTGCTAAGAAATTTATTATTAATGCTATTTCAATGAGATTATTATTTTTACTTTTTTATTTGGCAGTTTGTTGTTAGTGTATGGAAATGCAAATGATTTGTATGTTAATTTTATATTTCTCTAATTCACCAAGTATGTTTATTAGCTGAAAAAGTCTTTTGGTATACTATTCATGCTTTTCTATGTGAAATATAATGCCATCTAAAAACTGACATTTTTACAGCTTTCCTTTCAATTTGGATGCCCTTTTTTCTCCTTTTTTTCCATTGAGACAAGGTCTCATTCTGCCACTCGGACTAGAGTGCAGTGGTGCAGTCATGGATCACTGCAGCCTTAGCCCTTGGGCTCAAGCAGTTCTCTTATCTTAGCCTCCCAAGTATCTGACAGTATAGGTGTGCATTTTCCTTATCTGGCTAATCGATCCTCCCACCTCAGTCTCCGAAAGTGCTGGGATTACAGACATGAGCCACTGCATCTGGCTGGATGTCTTTTCAAAAATTTTCTTGCCTAATTGTTCTGCCTAGGACTATCAGTACTATGTTAAAACAGAAGCATTAAAAATAGACATAATGGGCCGGGCGCGGTGGCTCAAGCCTGTAATCCCAGCACTTTGGGAGGCCGAGGCGGGTGGATCACGAGGTCAAGAGATCGAGACCATCCT
>NW_016109027.1:46767-48156 GCF_001604975.1 Cebus imitator | reverse complement strand
AAATGATTATATACATTTGTTTCTAATTGTTCATTTTGTATGTCAGTGTTTTATACCATAGTGTTTAATATTTATGTTGTTCATATTATTTAGAAATTTACTAGCTTGCTTGGCTTCTAAAGGTTGCATTATCACCTTTACATTTTGTGTAAAAATAGCAAAATAATAATGATACAATATAGAAGATAATTCAGTACTATTGAACTGCTTGTTTCTTCCAATTTTCTCATAAAAGTATTTATGAATATATTAATGTATTTACTATGAAATGATATTGCTTTAATTGTACACTAATAATTCAGACTTCATGGGCTTCAATAGCAAAGACATGGAATCAATATAGGTGCCCAATAGTGGTGGACTGGATAAAGAAAATGTGGTATCTGTACACATAGATACCACATACCTATGAAATACTACATAGCCATGAAAACGGGACAAAATTATGTTCTTTGTAGCAATGTTGATGCAGCTGGAGGTCATTAAGTAAATTAATGCAGAAACAAAAACCCAAATTATGCCTATTCTTATAAGTGAGAGCTAAATACTGGGCGTACATAAATATAAAGAAGAAAACAATAGACCCTAGGGACCACTAGAGGAGGAAGGAAGACAAGGAGACAAGGACCAAAGAGCAACCTATTGGGTACTGCGCTCACTACCTGAGGAGTAGTAGTACCCCAAAGCTTAGAAGTACATAATATAGCCATGTAGCAAACCTACACATGTAGCCTCTGAACCTAAAGTAAAGTTGAAATAAGAAAAGCCACCAAAATATGTGCTCTTTATGAATGTGCATTTTCTTGCTTAATTATTTATTATTGAAAGCTGTAGCTATCTAGAACAATAACTTTTCAGTAGTACATTATGTTTATTCAATTTTTTTGTTAATTTTTTTTGTTAGATTTTCTTCGGCCAATTTTACATTCCTGTGTCTCATTTTAGAGCAGGCTATGTCACATTAATTGTGTTTTCATTTTTATTTCTGTATTAAATTTTACGTGCCAGTATTCAGCTCTGTACAAATTAAGACAATGCTTGGACAGAAGTCAGATATGAATCAGCCATGTGTCTATTTCCAGTATAATTATTTTTGTGTTTGTTTGCCTGTATAAATATTGCCCCATTTTATGACTTATATACTTGCTTTTTTTTCGTTGGTGGTCAATGGTTGTTTTATTTTTAATTGTAAAAAATACATAACAAGGTCGGGCGCGGTGGCTCAAGCCTGTAATCCCAGCACTTTGGGAGGCCGAGGCGGGTGGATCACGAGGTCAAGAGATCGAGACCGTCCTGGTCAACACGGTGAAACCCCGTCTCTACTAAAAATACAAAAAAAAACATTAGCTAGGCATGGTGGCGCGTGCCTGTAATCCCAGCTACTCAGGA
>NW_016109027.1:29112-44665 GCF_001604975.1 Cebus imitator | reverse complement strand
CTTGTAGATTAGTTCTGTTGACATACTTATCTATAATTTGATTATCTTGGAGAGTCTATTTTTCTTCATTTTAAAGAATACTTTTGCTGAACATAGTATTCTTGTTTGAAATTTTAGTTTGTATATTATATTATCCAGCTTTGTTCTTGCCTGAAAAATTTGTTTATACGTCTGCTGGTAATCTTGCAAGAGCATGATATAAATGACACCTTTCTCTTCTCTTCCTGCATTCTATATTCTCTTCTTGTCTTTGACTTTCAATACTATGTTATATTGTGTCTTTTTGGGGATCTCTGTGTTAATTTTAGTTGCAATTTGCTAAGCTTCTTGCTTTTGTTATATATATATATATTTTAAATGTTGAAGTGCATGTCAGTCTTATTTTGTACTTCTGCTTCACAATTTTTATTTTTTGTGTTTCTTATTTTTTTTGTTAAGTTTTATTTTTGTTATTTCATTTTGTTTTCTGTGTTCCCGTTTCACTCAGTGAAGGTCATTGAAATGACAATTTTAAATTTTTAAGGTTTTTTTTTTTTTATTATTATTTTAAAAAAGAGATCTAGCTGAATTCACATTGTTTCAGGTAATATTTACATCTTTATTTTCCTCGTATTGATTTCTGGATACTCACTTTATTCCTTTGATTTAGCCATATAGTTCTGATGTTTTGTTTATGTTGTAATCTTTGGTTGTGATTTGTACAAAAAAAGCCACATGTCAAAATATTTATGACTTGGCTTTGGCCTTGAGTAATATGGCACCAACTTTTTAGGCTAGAGATTTTCAGAGTCTCTCAAACCTGTTTTATGGATGTGTCTTCTCTGGGCTTTTGTGCTTGTTGTTCAGTTAAAGAAGATCCCCACGTTTCTTATTGGGAGCTTGTAATCACTTTCTATGCTCATTGTCTGACTATGGTACTGAAGTCTTTTTTCTCTTCTAACACTCATTTACCTCAGCTGACCCAACCTGTCATTCAAAGTATACCACCATTCCTTTCAGCACTGTCATGGAACCTAGAAATTAGTCTTTGGCAAGGCCACAGAAAGCCAGAAGCATGGACACATGTGGCACTATTTTCTTTCTTTTTGGAAGGAGAAGACAGGAGTTGGGAGTTGTATTGGGGATGAAGAATGGGTGTGGTTGGTAAATATAAAATACTTTTCTTCAACTTCTGTATTGTCCTTGGCATTTTGCTTACTTGCAATGCTGCAAATACTCAACTGGTTTTCATATTTCTCAAAAAAGCATTTTGGTTAGTATATTTTTGTTAAGTTTATATGTCTATAAAGAAATCAGAGTGTGTGGTATTTTATTGCCTCACTGTCTCAATGTGCTTAGTATAATTTTATGTTTGTAAAGTATATTCACCTTAGTTAAATAAGTGAGATAATTTGTTACTGTTTTCTTAGCTGGACCCTTGTTTTTTCCCTACAGAGATATTGCCGAAGCAGAACATAAAAGATTCATCTAAAAATGTAATACCAAGAAAATACAAAAGCTGTGGGCTTGATAATTTATGCTTAAAGAAAGTCTGGCAAGATGAGAATAATTGCAAGGGGCAGAAAAGTAGTCATAATTACCTCCAGCAGTGTTTGTCACCCATCCGTAGCAAGATATGCCAATGCAATAAATGTGGCAAAGCTTCTCAGTGGTGCTCAATTCTTACTGAAGATAAGAAAATTTGTAGCAGAGAGAAACCCTACAGTTGTGAAAAATGTGGCAAAGTCTGTAGGTCATTCCCAGGCCTTACTAGACATAAGAGAGCTCATACTAGAGGAAAACCCTACAGATGTGAAGAATGTGGCAGAGCCTTTAAACGCTTCTCAAACCTTACTAAACATCAGAGAATTCATACTGGAGAGAAACCCTACAAATGTGAACAATGTGGCAAAGCCTTTACTCGCTCCTCAACCCTTGCTACACATAACATCATTCATACTGGAGAGAAGCTCTACAGATGTGAAGAATGTGGCAGAGCATTTACCCACTCTTCAGCTCTTACTAGACACGAGAGAATTCATACTGGAGAGAAACCCCACACATGTGAAGAATGTGGCAAAGCCTTTACCTACTCCCGAAACCTTATTAAACACAAGAAAATTCATACTGGAGAGAAACCCTACTATTGTGAAGAATGTCGCAGAGCCTTTAAAAGCTTCTCAGACCTTACTCAACATAAGATAATGCATACTTTAGAGAGACCATACAAATGTGAAGCATGTGGCAAAGTCTGTAGGTGGTTCTCAGAGTTTACAAAACATAGGATAATTCATGCTGGAGAGGAACCCTATAAATGTGAAGACTGTGGCAAAGGCTATATGTATCCCTCAGAACTTTCTCAACATAAGAGAATTCATACTGGAGAGAAACCCTACAAATGTGATGACTGTGGCAAAGCTTATAGGTGGTCCTCAGGTCTTACTAAACATAAGAGAACTCATACTGGAGCAAACTATACACGTGTGAAGAATGTGGCACCGTCTTTTCCCGCTTCTCAACCCTTTGTAACCACAGGAGAATACATACTGGAAGGCGACCTTAAAATGTGAGGAATGTGGCAAAGTCTTTAAGTGTTTCTCAGCCCTTACTAAACATAAGAGAATGAATAATGAAGAGAAACTACAGGTATTAAAAATGTAAAAAAGCCTTAAGCAGGTCCTCAATTTTTTTTTAATATATCAGAACAAATACGATATAAGTGGAATCACTATTGAAGGATATTGAACAAAAGACTTAAGAGTATACAATAATTCTTTTATTATTTATGAACCTTACAAATAGAGAGGTACAGTATTTCTACTTACATTACAGATTTTATTATACACAGAAAAATTTAAGCAAGAGGAAATCCTTATAAGAGTTCCACAAACTTTACTAATTTTTAAAAATAATAGCTCCCAGATTTATTGATTTTTTAAAATAGCTTTTTATGTCTCAGTCTTTTTCAATTCAGCTCTAAATTTTGTTATTTATTGTATTCTACCAGCTTTGAGATTTATTTGCTCTTTCTTCTCTAGTTCTTTTACTTGTAATGTTAGGCTCTTAACATTACAAGTTAATCTTTTTTTAATGTGTGAGCATTTAGCACTATAAATTATTGTCATCACACTATAAATTATTGTCTTAACACTGCCTTAGCTGTTTCCTAAAGATTTTAGTATGTTGTAATATATCTTTGTTATCATTAATTTTAAAAACTTCTTTCTTTCTGACATAACAGGAGTGTTCAGTTTCCATGTAATTGTATGTTTCTAAGTGAATTTTCTTAGTCTTGATTTCTAATATGGTCTGAGATGGCTATGAAATCAGTTATTTTGCATTTGCTGAGGAGATTTTTATTCCTGATTATGTGATTGATTTTATAGTATATGTCATGTGGTGATAAAAAAAAAATGTATGTTTGTTTATTTTTGGTTAAAGTGTTCTGTAGAAGTCTATCAAGTCCATTTGATACAGTGCTAAATTTAAGTTCTTAATATCTTTGTTAATTTTGTGTCTCAATGATCTATCTAATATTGTCAATGAAGTATTAAAGTCCCTCACACTATTGTGTAGAAGTCTGTCTCTAAGAACTTGCTTTATTAATCTGGATACTTTTGTGTTGGGTGTATATATATTTAGCATTGTTGTCCCTTTACTATTATGTAATGCCTTTCTTTATCTTTTTATAATCTTAGTTGATCTAAAATCTGTTTTGCCAGAAACAAGGATTGAAACTCTTGCCTTTTTTCTGTCTTTTTATTTGGTTGGTAGGTTTTACTCCATTTTTTTATTTTGAGCCTGTGTGACATAGTGTCTTGAAGACAATATACCAGTGGGTCTTGATCCTTTATGCAGCTTGCCACTTTGTCTTTAATTTGGGGCATTTAGCTCATTTACATTTAAGGTTAGTGTCAATATACGTGTACTTGATTCTGTCATTATCTTAGTTATTTTGCAGACTTGTTTATTGTGTAAAACAAATGGTTTTGTTTTGTGGTTGCTTTATAGTGTCACTGGTTTATGTACTTTAATGTGTTTGCCTCTGTCTTTCCTATTCAGTGCTGTCTTCAGCACTTCTTGTAAGGCAGGCCTAGTGGTAACAAATTTCCTCAGTATTATCTGAATAGGGTCTTACCTCCTTTACTTCTGAAGCTTAATTTGGTCACATATAAAATTTTTGGTTAGAACTTTTTTTAAAGTATGTTGAATATTGGCCTCTAATCTCTTGTTTTTTTTTGTTTGTTTGTTTCTGCCGAAAGGTTCATTGTTAGTCTGATGAGCTACCCTTTGGAGATTACCTGGCCTTTTTCTTTAGCTGCCTTAACCCATTTTCTTTCATTTCAGCCTTGGGGAATCTCGTGTTTATCTGTCTTGGGAATGACATTCTTGAGGAGTATCCAACTGGGGTTTTCTGTATTTCCCAAATTTGAATGTTAGCCTCCCTAGCTAGCTTGGGGACGTGATCTTGGTTGATGTCCTAAAACATGTCTTTGAGGTTGTTTTCAGTCTCATCATGTCTTTCAGGTACACCATTTAGTTATAGATTGGGTCTGTTTAGATGATCTCACATTTCTTGGAGGTTTTGCTTATTCCTCTTGATTTTTTGTTTTCCCTCTTCTTGCCTGCTTTATTTGAAAAAGCCAGTCGTCAAGCTCTGGGATTACCTCCTCTGCTTGGCATATTCTGCTACTCATGCTTGATTGCTTTATGGAATTTTTGTAGTAGATTTTTAGCTCTATCAGGCCGTTTATGTCCTTCTCTATATGGATTGTTTTATTTTTTTTTTCTGTCAGTTCCTACAATGTTTTATCATAATTTTTAACTTCCTTGCGTTGGGTTACAACTTAACTCTTGTAGCTCAATGAACTTTTTTCCTATCCTTATTCTGAATTCTACTTCCGTTACTTTAGCTATCTCTGCCTTTGCTGAGAGGTGATTTGGTCATTTGGAAAAAAGAAGCCACTCTGCTTTTTGAGTTGTCATCATTGTTGCACTGATTCTGTCTCATGTTTGCAGGCTTATCTACATTTAAGCTTTGAGGTTGCTGAACTTTGGATGGAATTTTTTTTTCCTTTTACTTGGTGCCCCTAAGGGTTTAATTGAGGTATAAGGCAAATTGAGCAGATATGGTTGATTCCTGGGAAATTTTAAGGGGCCAGTGCTCAATTCACAACTTCTAGGCTGCATGCACTAACTGTAGGACACTTGTATTGAGCCCTGAGTTAATTCTCTGGTTTCTTGAGGTTTGAAGTCCACTATGCTTGGGGGACTGAGGTGATGCAGCTGCAGCAGAGTGCTAGTGGATGTGGAGTTTTGGGCTGTCTGTGGACATTCATCTCATTGTTAGAGCCAGAGCATCTGGGTGGGAGTTGGGGGCCCCTGCTGGAGACTCTGGGTGCTGTTGTACTAGTGGTATTGGCTTGAGACAGGGTATTGGCCAGCACAGGTTTGATGCCTTCTCTGTGTCCTGCAAGCTCAGTGTGTGGAAGCATCCTCCCTGTTCTCTGCACAGTGTCAGCACAAGGGAAGGGCAGGGCTTGCGGGCTTTGTGCCAGCCAGGGCTCCATTTGCAATTGCAGTTGCTTGGGGTTGAGAGTCATACTGCATTCCCATGGGCTGGTGGGCAAGTAAAGCAAAACATGCCCATGGAGACATGTGCCATCAGAGTGATGTGGGAGTTGCTTGCCATGGACTTGGGGGAAGCTTTAGTAGAAGGGGGAACATGAATGCTGGTGCACAGCCATAGGGGCCGCTTTGCTGGAGCTATTCATTAGTCAGGCAAGGTCCACCAGTGCAGAATGTATGGTGTGGGCCCTTAGGGCTATTGAAACTGCCCTGGAAGCAGGTGCGGCCAAGCTCTGCCCAGGAGAAGCTATCATTCCAAGAAGTGCTCAGCTTGGACTGTCCTCTTCTGATGTGCAAGACCATCCTTCAGAGATCAGGTCCAACAGTTTTTCTATGGCTAAAGTCTGTTACGGGAATAAGTTGAACTTAGAGGGATGGCCATCTCTGGCCATGGTCCTCTACAGGTACTCTTACACCAAATCCTCTGCTCCACATCACCTGGCTTGCCTCCCCACCACTTTCTTGTCTTCTGGGAGTGACACCTCATAGAGCCGTAGCTCAATAATCACTTATTGCAGTAAGTCCAGGATAAATGGCCTGTGTTTTAGGCCAAGCAAGGGGTTGTTTCTGTCTGGTGATGAGCAGTGAAGTGTGAGTGGGACCCATTGGAGATAGACTGGCCTTTCTTTGGGCTCACGGCATGCAGCTTGTTGGAAGTGTGGATAAAGAACTTTGAATTTTGGGTTTTTCACTAGTTGGAGGGTAGCAAAGACAGTTCCAATATAGGGGCAGTGGCAGAGACGCTTCTATTAGTTGCCCCTGGAGGCTCTTTCTAGGGAATTATTAAGTTGCTAATAGCTCGGTAGCACTTGCGTTTGTTGGCTAGAGGCCCAGGCCAGGAGGACCTACCTAGTGAGAATATATGAGATACATATGGGGTGATTAGAATAGTTTGACTACTTTCCCATAGGACTATTACAATATGCTGGGTGTCCACTGTTGTTTCTAGTCACTTCACATTTTCCGGCACCTGAAGATACCACCAGTGAAGGCTGTAAAACAGAAAAAATAGCAACCTGCCCCTTTCTCTGGGAACTCTGTCCTAGAAATGTATAGAACAATTGCCAGTCCAAAAGCACTTGTAAAAGGTAACTGGAGACTCCTGATGGGAAGTCTCACCCAGTGAGGAGAAACAAGATTTGGGACCCACTTAAAAAAGCAGTCTGGTCACATTTTGTAGGGCAGCTTTGTCATGATAGGGTACCACTTCCACCTCAGGTTGACTTGGAATCTCCCAAGCCAGAGGCTAGAACAGCCTAGTCACCCAAACAGCAAAGAGGGTTACTTATCTACCATCTGGGGGCTTTGTTCCAGGGAGTTTCTAAAACTCCTTCAGCTGGAGAGAGCGCCAGTGGTTATTTCTGGAGATCCTAGTTGGGACATACACTGTCCGGTGAGGAGGAATGAGACTGAAAACCTTTACCAGACAGTCTGGCCATGTTTTTGTAGAGCAGCTGTACTGTCATGAGGGATCCTTTCCACCCCCACTGAGCTCTTCAAAGCCTAAAAGCTGGAATGGCTAAGTTGCCACAGCAGCAAAGGCGTCGGCCCACTCCTCCGTCTTGGAGCTGCACCTCTGGGAGGTGCAGTGCGGCTACCAGTGACTGCCTGGATTTTAAGACAGTGGGTCTTACCCTGTGGGGTGCTGTGAAAGTGGGTCTCACCCCTCTAGAATCCACCTCTTTCCTGTGGGTATGCACAGAGGTGTAACCTTCCGTTTTGCTGGAGTTGCAGCCATGTTTTCTGGGAAACCCAGAAAGCCAGAGTATCTAAGGCCCACAGGTCTCTGCACAGGCCTAGGCCTCTGCTCTGCTGAGACTCCACATAGCTCTGTGTGTCAAACTGAAGGCCTTGGTAGAGTTGCTTCATGCAGTGTCTCCTGACCCAAGGGTTGCAGAGATCTGTAGGAGAAGTTTGGGTTTCCACAGTGACTCATTCACTTGCTGATTTATTGGGTGGGGAGGTGCTGTGTCTTCATTTCTTAGTATTTATACAAAATTTCATGGTCATTGGTTGCTACATCAGTATTATGAGAAGTTTTTCTTTATTAGATGGACACGTTTCCATACTTTTCTGTGGAAGATTAAGAAAACTGAAATATAAGATGCGTGACAAAATTCTAAATGGGAAGGCCCTTAGTGGATGGTGTACAACAGTGTCATAAGTGAAAGAATAGCAGTGTGGTAAGTGTTCAGAATAATATACTTATGCATTATAATAGGAGAAACATTTTGAATTTTAGAAGTAAATTGTTTTACCATTTGCACGTTAAGGTAATTAAAATACAGGGGATTTAAAAATGCTTTTATTAAATGACAGTATGTGAACTTAATTTGTTTTAATAAGAATTGTTTTAATGTGGTAAGCCTGTTTTACATTGAATGTGTATCTTGCCACTGATGTTAGCATCCCATCTTGCCCAAGGTTGGGTAAGGTAACAGCATAACAATATACAATAAGAGCATAACAATATACTGTTCCACTATTGACATAGTGGAATAACCTCTCGTGATTCTTTTTGTCAGTGGTCTTCAACTTCAGATAGCTTGGAGAATATTGTTTCTACAGCTTATGCTTTTTTTTTTATTAGTAACTACAGGTTATTATGTTAGGAATAATAAGGATTATATGATTAGAATGGAGTTATATATTTCTGAATTCTGAATGACAATTTACAAAATTTTATTCTGTTAAACATGGGACTTCTATGGTATGCAAAACACATACAGACTTTTAGTTTTGATTTATGTGGATTTAAATATACATACATATCACTGTAAAATAAACTTTAGGGTATTATTGGAGAAAGCAATCATGTTTGTGAATGGCTGTGTACCTACTCTGAGAAGAAAAAAATAGTAAAATAAAACATAATTTTACAAGGATTGATAAGTTACCAGCAAACCAGAAACTTCAAAGATTTTGGAAGCAAATCAGTTTTCTCTGCTTTATACTGAATTTATTTGTCTCAAATATTATTACTCCTGGCTTAGAGTCTTCTTATGCAAATCTTCTGTTTTTTGTTTGTTTGCCTGTTACTCTAGACCTACTATATAATTTTCTTTTTGTCAAATTTCAGAAAGTATTTTCAATATAATCCCTTCAGGGATTATAAAAGTGACTTCTAAAATTTAATGGTGTTCACAACATAATTTTAAGGTGTAATTTCACAGTGAGTGTATTGCATTCTATTTAGTGAGTGCATTTTATTTTTTCAATTAGATAATGCTATTTAATTCAATTTTTGTTTAGATATGAATCATTTTACTTTTTAGAATTGTCATAGTTGAGTTCATTGAATTTATTGGGCCAACTTATTTAAAGTGAACAGTTGGAGCCACATAAGGTCTATTTGGCATATGTGTGAAGTAAACAAACACAGAACAATGCTAGCTAATAGAAGCTATATAATTAGTTATAAAATTCTTATTGAAACTAGCATGTGGCCTCAGGTGAATAATTGAAAATATCAATAGTGAAGAAATGGNTGTGGTAAGTGTTCAGAATAATATACTTATGCATTATAATAGGAGAAACATTTTGAATTTTAGAAGTAAATTGTTTTACCATTTGCACGTTAAGGTAATTAAAATACAGGGGATTTAAAAATGCTTTTATTAAATGACAGTATGTGAACTTAATTTGTTTTAATAAGAATTGTTTTAATGTGGTAAGCCTGTTTTACATTGAATGTGTATCTTGCCACTGATGTTAGCATCCCATCTTGCCCAAGGTTGGGTAAGGTAACAGCATAACAATATACAATAAGAGCATAACAATATACTATTCCACTATTGACATAGTGGAATAACCTCTCGTGATTCTTTTTGTCAGTGGTCTTCAACTTCAGATAGCTTGGAGAATATTGTTTCTACAGCTTATGCTTTTTTTTTTATTAGTAACTACAGGTTATTATGTTAGGAATAATAAGGATTATATGATTAGAATGGAGTTATATATTTCTGAATTCTGAATGACAATTTACAAAATTTTATTCTGTTAAACATGGGACTTCTATGGTATGCAAAACACATACAGACTTTTAGTTTTGATTTATGTGGATTTAAATATACATACATATCACTGTAAAATAAACTTTAGGGTATTATTGGAGAAAGCAATCATGTTTGTGAATGGCTGTGTACCTACTCTGAGAAGAAAAAAATAGTAAAATAAAACATAATTTTACAAGGATTGATAAGTTACCAGCAAACCAGAAACTTCAAAGATTTTGGAAGCAAATCAGTTTTCTCTGCTTTATACTGAATTTATTTGTCTCAAATATTATTACTCCTGGCTTAGAGTCTTCTTATGCAAATCTTCTGTTTTTTGTTTGTTTGCCTGTTACTCTAGACCTACTATATAATTTTCTTTTTGTCAAATTTCAGAAAGTATTTTCAATATAATCCCTTCAGGGATTATAAAAGTGACTTCTAAAATTTAATGGTGTTCACAACATAATTTTAAGGTGTAATTTCACAGTGAGTGTATTGCATTCTATTTAGTGAGTGCATTTTATTTTTTCAATTAGATAATGCTATTTAATTCAATTTTTGTTTAGATATGAATCATTTTACTTTTTAGAATTGTCATAGTTGAGTTCATTGAATTTATTGGGCCAACTTATTTAAAGTGAACAGTTGGAGCCACATAAGGTCTATTTGGCATATGTGTGAAGTAAACAAACACAGAACAATGCTAGCTAATAGAAGCTATATAATTAGTTATAAAATTCTTATTGAAACTAGCATGTGGCCTCAGGTGAATAATTGAAAATATCAATAGTGAAGAAATGGCACTGATTCTGCCTATGAAGAGAGGATAACTGTACCCGTGCTGCACAAGTGACTCACTACATTTAGAAGAAAGTATTGTTTCTTTCATTTTCATAAATACTGCTTTTCTATATTTTTATGTTAATCTTCAGCTACTTATGCATAAAAGCCCTTTGCCTTATTTGCCTGTGTTATGGCTACAGCTTTCTTACTTTTCTACCCAGCCTGTGTCATTTCACACAGTACTTGTAGGTTTTTGTGAGATATTTGGAATTTTGTAATTAGTAAAATACTGTTGTTTTTTTTAAACTGGCAGCGTCTTTTGTTTTTGAGTGTGTATGTTAAATGTTAAACAAAAGAATAACCTGTAAATTTAAAACAAAGATTTTTCTTTTCCAGGTTGATGTTGAAATCTTGAGGATTTTCTCACTTTTGTATTCTTATCTTTTTTATTTTAATGATTGCAGTTTACCGTTCACATTTTTATTCTTTTTAAAAAGTATATCTGTATGTATGTATTTTTTAGATGGAGTCTTGCTCTGTTGCCCAGGCTGGAGTACAGTGGTGCAGTGTCGGCTCACCACAACCTCTGCCTCCTGGGTTCAAGTGATTCTCCTGCCTCAGCTTTTCAAGCAAGTGGGACTACAGGCACACACCACCATGCCCGGCTAATTTTTGTATTTTTATTAGAGACAGGGTTTCACTATGTTGGCCAGGCTGGTCTTGAACTCCTGACCTCGTGATCCGCCTGCCTTGGCCTCCCAAAGTGCTGGGATTACAGGGGTGCGCACAATTTTTATTCTAATCACGTAACTATGGCAACTCCTTGGTTATTTTCTTTAGAAAAGTTCCAGAAATCATAGCACCTTCAAAACTGAAACATTTCCTTAGTAATTTAGTATGCAAACTGCCTTTCTGTATTCACAGAGGTGGGACCATTAACAGCACTTGCCTCTTTCATGACTTTCATACCATCATCAACATAATTCAAGGAGATAATAGCGCAGCAGAAATTTCAGTGAGACTGAAAATAGCAGTGAAAATAAATGAAGACCAACAAAGTGGAGACAATAAATGACTATGTATTACAACTTTGCCCTAGCAGGGGAATTAGTACCATCACATCTGTTTGGTAGCTACTCAAAAATCAGAAGAATGAGTGAGTTTTATAGTAAAAAAAAAAGATGTAAGATTTTAGATGTGTCCCTATTGAAGGCTGTTGACATGGGGAAGATGTAGAAAGGCTCACTAGAAGCTGAATATCCTATTTTTTTGGTAAGTCTGTGCTTGGCTTCTCAGTATAATTCTAATTTGGAAGCTGAGGCAACAGTTAGGACAGCTGTAACTTAAGACTTGACTGTTTGGGACTTTTGTATTCAGAGATTTTTCTGTAGAGACTGGCTGTTATCCCTTTGCTTATTTACCTGTTCAAATAAAAAGAGAAGCCACCCAAAGCAATAACATATATACACGTGATACATCTGATTGATAATGGGCTTCTGTCTAGACATGAACTTCTCTTACTGTTCATTAACAAAAGACAATCTATTGAAAAGGCAAACTGGGTATCTTTAAGGAAGATGTATAATTCAAATATGTACAGTATTATTTGTCATGGTTATTCTTACCAGCATTACAGTGCCGTAGAGCTTCACACCCACTAGAATGGCTGTTATCAAACAATGGACAACAATAAGTGATAGCAAGCAGGGGCAGAATACAGACTCCCTGTATATTGCCCATAAAAATGTGAACTAATGTAGCCACTTTGAAAAAGAATTTGGTAGCTTCTCAGACTGTCATATATAGAATTATGATCCAGCAGTTCTACTTAAATAATTGAGAACCCATGTAAACACAGACTCATGTCAATGCTCATAACAACAGTATTTATAGTAACCCAGAGGGGAAACAACACAAACAGCTAATGAGAAAAGAAACGTATACGTATACAATAGAATACTTTCAGCAATCAAAAATTTAAAATACGCAACACATTCAGCTCAGAAGGAGCAGATGCCACCACAATGTCAGCTGCCACAATGAAGAATACAACCAAGGGTCAATGGGACCGCACAGAGGCTGTCATTGTGGCATGACTGTGGCATGACCAGCAGAGGCACAGAGTATAAACCTAAGGCCATCTCACTTCATTGAAGATGTGGTGGGCATCTCTGCATGCTCAGATGTTATGCTTGGATTCCAGGCCAATGTGGCTGGAGCTCATGGAATCCCCTGAGAGCTGAGCTTTGGCAATAGCATGGCCAGCCTGGAAACCAAGAATCTCGGGGATCATGCAAACGGAAAGCCCAAGGGCAGCAGCAGTGGCAACAGATGCTGCATGAGGAAGAATGCCTGGAGCTGTAGAAGAAAGACCTAAAGCTTGAGGCAGCCTTTGCATGAGACCAGGTAGTCCGCTAGGCCATAGGTACTTTTCTGGTCATCATGGGACCGAGCACACCATGGAGCACAACAAACTTGAAGGGTCTAAGCACAAATAACAGCTTTTGATTTGGGGGGCAACCAACTAAAACTTAATGGGTCAAAAAGATGCACTTAAGACACTGCAATCTCCATCAGATTTTGTAGGATCCTATATGATCTGAGTGGATGCCTGTTGGGAATCTGGGTTCAGACAGTGGTTTGGTTCATATGCTTCTCTCTGCTCACTCATCACCATGAAAGGGAAGGTATGTAGCTGAGGTGAAAACAAAAATAGCTGAAACATGATAACATTAAGAAACTAGAAGCCCACAAATTTATAGAGAACCGTAGTCATTGGGTTATTGTATAAGCAGCATGTGGGTGAACCACACGCTGGTGTTGATTAAAACTGGCTTCATGTTGCCATGTGTAGAGAACCACATGTGGCAGCTGGGCATCAAGCATCATACAGATGCTGCTTGCTTCTAACCCTGCACAAATGGTGGATAAGGCCAGCCAACCATCAAAATGGCAGGGGGGACTAAATTTAGCATGAAAACGGACTGCAAAGAAGATAGCTATG
The DNA here is from genome assembly GCF_001604975.1 of Cebus imitator. Lineage (NCBI taxonomy): Eukaryota > Metazoa > Chordata > Mammalia > Primates > Cebidae > Cebus > Cebus imitator. The sequence goes on along the minus strand of NW_016109027.1, from coordinate 31,276 downwards.
TTTTGAGAGCTCTGGATATTGTCAGCTGGATTACAACTCATAGTGACAAGTTCATCTTCCAGGGATGGTAGGTAGTCTGACTGTGAACTGCTACCTAGGCAAGTTGCCATCTCTATGAAAAAGAAAGATGGGCATGTTTTTGCAAATACCAAATGTGGTTGTGTAGATGTGGCTTGTTGAACTAACCACACATATGGTTAGTAAACACATATGAATCCTAAACTCCCAGAAGTCTTCTCCTGGGGCTGTGGTGGCTATGGTCAGCTGTGCCTAGAATCAGAAGAATTAGAATTAGATGGCCACCTTACCCAAGCTGTTTGACTTTTCAAGGTGTGGGGGTCCCCATATCTGCTGACTAAATCTGCCTTATTGTCAGTGAACAGGGTGATCTGCTTTCCTAAGAGGCTACCTGCACCTCCCATGAGGCTACCATGTACCAGAAAGCAATTTTGAATATTTGTGGATAAAAAACTTGGGGCTTGGCTTTTAAAAAGTGTAGCATTATGGTCATTCTGGATGGGTCTGGTGTTGGCTTTCGGGGATCACAAACTCACATCTTTCACTAGAGCCCAAGAGATAAAGGGCACTGCATAATCTCTTGGAGCATGCAGCCATTAGCTAATCGTACTCCTTGGTGATGACCAAAGATGAAAGTGAGACCCAGAAAGAGAAGATAAAGTGTTAGCGTACAACATTGAAACTGATTCTCCTGGAGAGCAGGTGTTATTTTTCTGTGCCCTGGAACATGAATTAAAATGAAGAATTAAACAAAGCAAAAAGTTGTCTTTAACCACATTTTTGTTAGACTACCTAAAGTTCAGTCTTACAAGTGATTTAACATTAACTACCTTTTTTGATCTTTTCAAAAATTAAAAGTTTATCTTATTTGATAGTAATATATTTTTGTTTTCATTTTTATGGATACATAAAAATTGTACTTATATGCAGGGTACATGTAATATTTTGATACAAGCATACAATGGGTAATAAAGCTTAGTAATTGGGATATTCATCAGCTGAAACATTTATTTAAAAAAAATTTTAAGGCGGGGTTCCAGAACATTTACAATTTCTTTGTGTTGGAAACATTCCAAATCTCTTAGCTATTTTGAAATATACAATGAATTATTGTTAACTAGTTACTCTATTGTGTTGCCAAACCCTAGCCAGATGTTATTTCTTTTAACTGTATTTTTCTTTCTTTTTTTAAGACAGTTTTGCACTCTCACCCAGGTTGGTGTTCATTAGTATGATCTAGATGACAGCAATCTCTACCTTCTGGGTTTGGTAGATTCGCATACGTCAGCCTTCTGAGTAGCTGGAATTATAGGCGCACGCTACCATGCCAGCTAGTTTTCGTATTTTTAGTAGAAACGGCGTTGCACTATGTTGGCCAGGCTGATCTCAAACTCTTGGCCTCAAGTAATCCACCCACCTCAGCTTTCCAAAGTGCTTGGATAACAGCCATGTGCAGCCAACTGTATTATTATTAATGTTTAATAAGTATTTTTGCTAATAGTTGACTTACCACTTACAAAGAAAAAAAGAGGCAAAAGTATGAAGCAATGTAGATTTATTTTTTGGTCCTAAATACATTTTCTAATACATTAGAAAAAGAATAATCTATCTCAAATACATTATGGTAAGTGAAAGAAACCAGATTGAAACATGACAGACTGTACCATTGCATAGATACAAAATGTTAATTATTCCACAAGAATGCAGGTTTGTTGTTTTTAGATAGTTTTGCTCTTTGTTGCCCAGGCTGGAGTGTAGTGGCGTGATCTTGGCTCACAGCAACCTCTGCCGCCCAGTTTCAAGTGATTCTCCTGTCTCAGCCTTCTGAGTAGCCGGGATTACAGGCACCCACCACCATGCTAGACTAATTTTTGTAGTTTTGTTAGAGACAGGGTTTCACCAGATTGGCTGTGCTTGTCTCAAACTCCTGACGTAAGGTGATCCACCCACCTTGACCTCCCAAAGTGCTGGGATTACAAGGGTGAACCAGTGAATAATGCAGTTTTAAAAGAATGTCCATTGACTGGGTGTGGTGGCTCAGCCTGTAATATCAGCACTTTGAGAAGCTGAGGCGAGTGGATCACCTGAGGTCAGGAGTACAAGACAAGCCTGACCAACATGGAGAAACCCTGTCTCTACTAAAAAT
>NW_016109027.1:24829-28693 GCF_001604975.1 Cebus imitator | reverse complement strand
GTCTCTTTTTGTTTCATATATTGGGATTTTTGTTAGGCATATATATTTACAATTGTTACATCTTATTGATAGGTTTATGTTTCTTCAATATATAATACCCTCCTTTGTCACTTGTAACACTTTTGTCTTAACGTTTATTTTGCTGAAGTAGAGCCACCCCAGCTCTTTTGGTTACTATTTATATAAAGTATCTTTAGTAATTCTTTTACTTACAACCTAAAGAGGAAACTAATGAGAGTCTCTTGTAGATAACATAAAGTTGGATTATATTTATGTTTTTTAAACCACTCTGTCAATGTTTGCACTGTAATCATCCAGTTTAATTTATTTCTATTTAAAGTATTTCCAAAAATAGAAATTGACATTTTGCTGCTTATTTTTCTGTTGTATATATTTTTCAAATTCAGTCTATTTATTACATTTTTATTCTATTGATATTTTTCTAGTCTACAGTTTTTATTTCCTTCTAAATTCCTTTTTGACTTTGTTTATTGTTTTAGTAATTAATGATTATAAGTAATCTCATGAATGTATGACCACGTGTAATAAATTAATACCACTTGAAATTAGGTTTTATTAAAACAGTTGATTCCATACAGATTTGTTTCTCCACCTATGTGTTTTCAGCTTATATAATTATGCACTGCGTGAAATTAACAGATTTATAATGACTTTTATGCATTAATCTTCTGAATCATATATAAAAAGAATTTTAAGCCGGGCGTGGTGACCAGCACTTTGGGAGGCCGAGGCAGGTGGATCATGAGATCAGGAAATCGAGACCATCCTGGTTAATGTGGTGAAACCTTGTCTCTTCCAAAAATACAAAAAATTAGCTGGGTGTGGTGGCATGCACCTGTAGTCTTAGCTACTTGGGAGGCTGAGGCAGGAGAATCACTTGAACCCGGGAGTCAGAGGTTGCAGTGAGCTGAGATCACACCACTGCACTCCAGCCTGTCTTGCTCCAGACAGAGCAAGGCTCCATCTCAAAAAAGAAAATAAAAGAATTTTTAAAGTTGAAATAAGTTATGGAATAGAAATATTTTAATAGTGGCACTTATGTTTTTCCAAGTATTTCCTTTTACTCTTATTTGTTCATTTAATATGGCCTTAGGTTATTTTCTAGTGTGTCCTCTTATTTCAGCCAAACAGAGCAGATCTGTTAGTGATAAACTCTGTATAAATTTTTTAAAATATAGAAATGTCTTGGTGTCTCATTTATCTTTGAAGAACATTTTGCTAAAAATAGACTTCTTTGTTGGCTTTTTCTTTTACCACTTTAAATATGTCATCCTGCTATCTCATGACTAATTTTAGCAAGAAATAGCTGTCAATTTTACTATGAAACCTTTGTATATGATGGGTCTTTAGGACTATTTTTAAGATTGTTTTTTTGTTGTTAGCTTTTCAAAGTTTGATTGTAATGTGTGGAGGTCTTTGAGTGTATACAATATTGAGCTCAGTTATATTTTTGGATATGTAAATTCATGACTTTTATCATGTTTAGAAATTTTTCAGCCATTCCTTCAAATATTTTTTCTGACCCTTTTTCTCCCTCTTTTCTAGAGTTTCCATAATGCTTGTGATGGCAATTTAGTTATTCTCATTAGTGTCTTAGGTGTTTCTAATTTTTGTAATTCTCTTTAATCTCTGCTAGTCAGGCTAAATAATTAAAATTGAATAGACTTAAACTTTGCTAATTCTTTTTCTTTTCTTTCTTTCTACTCCTATCTGCTGTAGAACCTTTCTGGTAAATTTTTTCTTTCAGTGATTTTAATTTTTGACTTTAGATTTTTTGTTTATTTTATAATTGTTGTCTCTATTGATACTTTCTATTTGATGAGACATCGTTTTCCTTTTTTTTTCTTTTTTATGGTTTACTCTGTTTTTCAGCATATTTAAGTCAGTTGACCTCAAGACTTTGTTTTTTTAAGATGGAGTGTCACTCTTGTTTCCTAGGCTGTAGTACAATGGTGTGATCTTGGCTCACCCCAACTTCTGCCTCTCAGGTTCAAGTGATTCTCCTGCCTCAGTCTCCTGAGTAACTGGGATTGCAGGCGTGCACCACCATGCCTGACTAATTTTGTATTTTTAGTAAAGACAGGGTTTCTTCATTTTGGTCAGGCTGGTCTCGAACTGCCAATCTCAGATGATCCACCTGCCTCGGCCTCCTAAAGTGTTGGGATTACAGGCATGAGTCATGTCACCCAGCCTAAAGACTTTTTTGTCTTTCAATACCCAGGATACCTCTAGGACTGTTTCTGTTAATTTATTATCTTGTTAATGAGTGATAGTTTTTGCCTGCCTTGTGTTTTGCTGGTTTGAAAACTGTACATTTTGATATTATAATATGGTAAATTGGAAATCATATTATTTTTAATCCTTTGTGTTTTTGTTTCTCATGATTATTTATATTTGTTTAATGAGATTTTCAAAGCTATTTTGTAAATATTCTTTGTTGTGTATGGAATAAAAAAAGTCTCTTTTTCATTATCTTAGTGTTCTCTCCAGGGCTTATAATATACATCTTAACTTATTAGAAACTGCTCAATATTTTTACTAACTTAATTTCAATAAGATATAGAAATGTAACCTTTATATGGTTTTTTTCCTCCTTCTATGAACTGAGTGGGTCTCCCTCAAAATTATTATGGTAAAACCAAACCGCCAATATGATTGTATCTGGAGATAAGGCTTTTAGGAGGGAATTAAGGCTCAGTAAGTTCAAAAGTGTTGGATGATACTAACATGGAACTGTGGTCTTTTAACAAGAGGAAGAAAATACACTCTCTCTCTTTCTGTCTCTCTGTCTCTTTCCTGTGAGACAACAGTGGAAGGTGGCCATCTACAAACCTGGAAGATAGATACATTAGCAACAGGTTATCTTCATTTTTTAAAAATATATCTGGAATGTCTTTATTACTTAAATAACTTTGGTGTGAATAGGATTCTTTGCCGATGGGTTTTGTTTTTTAGCACTGGTTCAAAAACGTTTAAAAGGAAGAAATAAAGAAGTTTCACATCAACAAATCAAGGCCTAAGAAGGCAATCAAATCAACAAATCAAGACCTAAGAAACTACCTAAGTTGAGTTATGAGATAGTAGGGATGGCAACTGATGATAGATTAAAGTGGGTTTGATAGAGATAGCAGAATTGTATTTGCAGACATTGAAAGTATATAAGTAAAGATAGTTCTGACTGAGGCCAATTGAAAGATTTGTTTGTTAGCGGATCAGATATGACACATGAGAACACACCATGCTGAACCTAAACAGCTTTTGGATCTAACATGAAAGCAAAACCCACGTATGTTGAAGGCACCAGTATATGTTGGTGGCAATTGTCTGCTGCTCTTTAGTTTTGGACACTGAGATAAATGTGTACCTGCACTAGATTATGCATTGGGAGATAAAAATAACAATGATTATATCAATTACACAATTTCTATTTTGTAAACTCATCTACATCAGTTGGTATTAGAGCAATGTTTTAACTCAGATGTGAATTTCTGAGTATAATCTAAAAATGTCAAATTATCTTCATTGTCTGACATGTTCATAAGCTGGTATAACTGTAAGTGGCCTTAAAATCATCGTTTAACATTGTTATCTTAAGGTCTGAGTAATTTATTTGTTAATTTGTTTATGTGTGTGTATTACAAAACTAAATTATTCTGAGCCCTGGATTAACTTAACTGAATCCAATAAATAGTGCCTATATCTGGGGACAGTAACAAAAGAAAGTAATTGCAAAAGTATTCCATAAATTTATAGAGTGTTTGGATACACAGATATTCTCTTTAAGTTATAGCAAATTATCTTCATTATTAAAGACCTTAGTATTTTTCCAAGGCATGGAAGGAT
>NW_016109027.1:21785-22832 GCF_001604975.1 Cebus imitator | reverse complement strand
TGAACTTCTGACCTCAAGTAATCTGCCCACCTCAGCCTTCCAGAGTGCTAAGGTTACAGGCGTGAGCCACTGTGCCCAGCCTCAATTTCCTTCTAAGACAAAGTTTACATCAGGGCTCTCTGTGAGGAAAACAAAAGTTGGACAGAGCCAGGATTTTAATAAAATACAGTTTTATGTGTTGTGATAAACGAAATAATGCCCCACAAAAGTGCCCTTGTTTAAACCCCTTGGTTCTAGGAATATATTTTGGTATATGACAAAGACAAAAGAGGCTGCACGTACAATCAAGGGTGATAATCAGTTGACTCTAAAATAAGGAGATTAATTTGAATTATGAATTAGGTGTCTACCGCCATACCACCCAGAATGCACCTGATCTTACCTGAATTGAGTGTGAACCTAAGGTAATCACAAAGTTCTTAAATGTGAAAGAGAGGTTGAGAAAATTAATGCTGTGATGTAAGAGTCAGATTATTTTTAATTATTTAAATTATGGATACACAAATATTCTTAGAATAGATATATTTATACACTACATATATGGTGTATAAAATAATGCTGAGGCTGTTTTAATTTATGTAACAGAATTATTCAATAAAAACTTTATAAGGTAAAAAGGACACTTTTTTAAAATGTACGTAATAGAATTATTCAAGAATTTTATAAGATGAAAACATTGTTAGTGATGATTTTGAACTTACAATAAATAATATGATGTAAGGTCTGTTATTTTGAGATATTTGAAATATGGTTTCTTTCACATTTTAGACTATTACATTCTACTTATGTTTTCATTGAAAAATGCCTCTTTTTTTTCAAGCTGGCATTGGAATCTCAACCATCAGCTTCCTCATTTTCTTCCAAGTCATCACACTTTTTCTGTAATGCAGGCCCAAGCCCACTGACCTGGCCATATATCACCTGGCCCTCATCCACATAGTGATGCTCCTTGCTAAGGTGTCATTGTTGGCTCCAGGTCTGTTTGAGTCACTGTATTTTCAGAATGATTTCAAGTGTAAAGTGTTTTTCTATTGAACAAGGTGATGA
>NW_016109027.1:19063-21124 GCF_001604975.1 Cebus imitator | reverse complement strand
TTTTTTTTTTAGTTTAATATACATGATAGGTATTCCCATATGTTTACGAGTGTCTTTTTAATTTTGATGTTTAGGCCTTAATATGGAAAACATCTTTCTTTTTGAAGAATAATATTAACATCTTTCTGGTAATAAAATCTGTTTTTATTAGAGAGGCTGGGCGACAAAGTGAGACTTTGTCTCAAAAAAAATTTATGTATAAAAATCTGAAGTAACAGCAATGAGAGTATAAGAAGGGTCAGGGATGTATACAGGCTAAGGTAGCTAGCAATTTAAATTCATCACACCAGGCTTTCACTCATTAAATGGCATTAAACACCTGCCTACAATCAAATGCAAATTAGACAAGGTCGCCTCTGCCTTCCAAAGAGTGTTGGCTTGAACTTAGATAGGTTACTTACTACAAATAAATAAGGTGTTTGTTATCTCAACAGCTAACAGTTCTAAATTGAACGCAAGGTTTCTGTCCATTTTCTACCTGGTCACGCCTGAAGTGGTGGCATTTAGAGGTGAAATTTAACCGTTTTATCTGTGTTACATTATACTATACTGAATCATTTATGCTGTACTAGTAATAGGCTATTGATTACATCTAAAGGCCCTTGCAACTCAAAGATTCTATTATTGTAAGTGTTAAAATGAAGGAGAGAAAATTGAAATATTACAGGTATATAACAATGTGCTTATACCAAATTAGAATATACCATCTTTAATCTTGGAAGATTGTTTTCTCACAGAATGCTTTAGACCTGAATATTTTTTTTATTTATTTTATTTTTTGAGATGGCGTTTCACTCTCGTTGCCGAGGCTGGAGTACAATGGTGCAGTCTCAGCTCATTGCAACCTCCACCTCCTGAGTTCCGGCGATTCTCCTGCCTTAGTCTCCTGAGTAGATGGGACTACAGGCACCCAATACCACACCTGGCTAATTTTTTGTATTTTTAGTAGAAACAGGGTTTCACCATGTTGGCCAGGTGATCTCGAACGCGTAACCTCAGGTGATCTCCACCTGCCTCGGCTTTCCAAAGTGCTGGGATTACAGTGTGAGCCATTGTGCCCAGCTCTAAATATGTTTTTCTAAATGGGTTCATGTAATTGTTGTGGACTGACTGTTCTAAAATCATGAATAAAGAGATACTACCACAATTTACATGGAAGATGGTTCTATTAATCATGGGAAATGTGGACAAGAGGATTTACATTATTGTTAAGGATATGCTACTGGGTGTCCACAGGAGTTGTCTAATGTATGACTTTGCAGTGGAAGGTAAGCTACAAAAATAGTTAACACCGTAATTGTTCAGTTTAAGCATCTAAAGAATAAAGTAAGCCTTAAGGGAGTTCCCAGTTCCCGTTTTTCATTTATTTTTAAAATGTTGGTTATGGAAAAGCAGCATCACATTAAGTAATGATTATATCAAGTAGTCAGCTTTTTAAATATAGCAGTATAATATTAAAGATTAGCTGTTACTCAGTGAGTACAGGGAAGTGTATGTACCTTTACCACATGCAGAAATGTTTTAAAATCAGTCTTCAAATACAACGGGAATTTTCCAGCACAGTCAAAGGATGAGCTTTACTGTTGATTATAAATTAGTATTCTTTGCCAGATTACAAATACTAAATTTTTCACTAGTACAGTTTGGATAATATTTTGCTGCTATTTTTAGAAAATCAAATGTTGTCTCATCAGTTATTCATTCATACAGGCAACTGTTCTAATGGATCATCTATTAACACATATCGAGGTTAGCAACTATTAAACTGTTAAAACTTGCACCAAATTTAACATATAACTTACATTTTCATAATTTTGTAGATGCCATAAGATATATGTGTGTTAACTAAATGTACACTTCAGTCCCTTGGGAGGCTTCACTTATTTGCATTTCCGATATGAACTGGTATTATTATATTTGCCCATTTATAAATTACAAGAGCAAAAAGCCCAAGAGATCCAACAATTGAAAAGAAAAGTCCACAGGAACACCCGATCAAGAAACTGGGCTATGAATTTCCAATCTTCAACAACCTGTTAGGAAAAAATAAAAACACATTAA
>NW_016109027.1:15485-17547 GCF_001604975.1 Cebus imitator | reverse complement strand
CACCCAGGTGCCATGGCATTATGTGTTGAGGAAGATGTGATGATGAATGTTGATAGCGAAGATGGCTACCATAATTGACAGTGTCACAAAAATCATGGTAAATACCAGACACTCTCCAATCAGAGGTATGACTTTTGAAGATGAGGGTATGATCTCTTCAATAACCAGCAGGAAGACAGTCAAAGAGACAGGAATTGACGTGCAGAGACAAATCTTTTCACCTTCATTTGAAGGAAGATAGAAGACAAGTAAAATTAAAAATGAGAGCCCGTTACAGGGTATTATAAGAAACAAGGTATAAAAGAGCGGCAGGCGCTTGATTACAAATGAGTAAGTGACATGCGGATACCAGCAACAGCTGTCAGTTCTATTTCCTTTACTCCCCGTTGGCGCTTACAATCTCCCATTCTCCAGTATCAAAAAAATTTCTCTTGTCTACGTCTTGGTCCTCTAGAATTATATCAACCTGCGATCCATCGTAAGTCCAAGAACCAAATTTCATGGAACAGTTCTGTAGATCAAATGGGAAAAATGTGACATCGATGGTACAGGAACTTTTGTAGTTTGTTGGTGGAGTCCAGGTGACATTGCCATTGTACCTGATGACTGTTTTCGTACTGGTCCCTTCAAAATATCCATCTGTGCTAAAATACACACATATACAATAACAACGCACCATGAGTTGTATTAATAGAAGCCTAATATAAAAGCAGACCTATCACTGATTGCATGAAATAATTTTTAAGTCACTATACTTCAGATAAGATATACCTGCTACACATAGGGGACCCTCCTCTAGGAATGTCTTCCTTAAACGTCTAACTCTGCTAGAACCGAACCCCATCTTCTGCAAATACTCCAGGACTGACAAATCTCTATTTCACAGAAGCCTGAGATTCTACTGGTTGAAAGGACCTCACCTTACAAAAGAGACTCAGGCGATTTACACAATGGGCACGCATACAGCCAAAACCTGAATCCACGTTCCTAGACTCGTTGTACAGTGCTCTTCCTCCTTCATCGCAAATACTGGCCGCTTTTTCCTTTGATGGGAAAAGACCATCAACACCAAGCTGGGCACGGCCCTGAAAAGCAGCTGTGCCTGTCAAGCTCTCCTCCAAGTGAATTCGTATACTGGAGAAGTCTAGTAGGAAAGCACACCACCAACATAAGATTTCTTTAAAATATTGTTCTTCGTCTTCAAATTCATGTGTCTTTTGCACACCATTCTGCAATATATCTATGTTTAATACAAAAATGTTTTCAATTACTGAAAATAAAACAATGCTCCAAGAAGCTGCATCATGTGTCCTTACAAGCTTTGTTCATTTCTTAAGAAGCATGGAGATAAACAGTGTCAAAAGATTAAAGATATTTTTGCATAGCATTTGCTCTGTCCTCATGCCAAACACCTTCTTTCAAATCAGAAAAAATGCTTTAAGATTCGCCCAAATTCCTAGCTTTGCCCAGGAGTGGTCTTAGAAAAAAAAAAAAAAGTTACCCAGAACTATCCTCTCCCTAAGTTAAAAAAAAAAAAAAAATCCTCAAAACACACCTAGGTAGAATGCCTCTAAAGATGAATTAGTAATTAACTCAGCATTCCTCATTGTGGGAAAACAATAGAGTATTTAAACCCAATTAGAAGGATGTACAATTGAACATGAAATATGACCTCAATTATGTAAAAAACATACCCAAACAATCGAGTCCACCAAATATGTAGTCTAGTAAATCAAAGGGTAAATGGAGCCATCAGTCCCCTTGGTGTGACCCCCTATGCTGCCCGCATATGAGCTCTGTGATCTTGGGCAAGAACCACCACCATAAATCTCTGTTTCCTCATCTGTAAACATGTCATCACATTCAGCACATGCAGTTACGTCATTTGATTTTTACATCTCAACAATTTTCAAAAGGGAGAAAAATTATTAGTGCCTAATAGTCATATACATGTTTTCTTTTGAAAATATAAAACTATATTTAGAATATAACTTACTTATCAAACAAAACGATGTCAGGTGTCCAGACAGTCTGAAGGGACACGTATAACTTTTATTCCACC
>NW_016109027.1:12540-14332 GCF_001604975.1 Cebus imitator | reverse complement strand
CTGTTTCCCCAGTGCCCATAACAGTGAATGGCACATAGTAGGCACTCCAAAAAATATTGGCTGAATAAATACAAGAACTCCATCTACCCTCATCTTTCTGTATCCTGCCAATCCACCAAGGCCACATATTCACGTATTCATTCATATTCACAAATATCCATATTTTTGTATTTCTGCTATAAGACCTATAATAAAAATAGGTATCCCAGTCACTAATTGGGTGTCTGAATTTTATACATACTTGTTTCAATCAGACATTTCTTGTCATTAACTGATTTTTCTCATCCCTTAAAAAATAGAAATTTAAATAAGGTTGATTATTTCAATTACAGAAACAATCTTTAAATCATAAATTTCACATTGTTATATAAATACTCTTCACATGGTACCCACATTTGGTTCATCAGTCTGATTCTCTAGAAAGCTAGGATCTTTCTTCCAGCCTAATTTCACATTATTCCTTTCAACACACTCTATTTCAGATAAACTACACCAAAACATACCTTTGGCATTTTTACATTTAACATTCATCAACACAACTACTATACTTCCTCAAATTTTAGATCCAGTCTAAGATATAAGCACTGTGTTGTTTTATATGCATAGCACTAAGGAGGAAAAAGGCTGTCAACAATTTGCAAGCTGCCATGAATTTAACACACATGATTTCAGAGGTGTTAAAATGCAGAAAAGTGTGCTTCATAGAATCAGTGAGATATGGTATTTCTGTACATTCCTGAGCAACATCTCTTACAGTCATTTGCCTCTGCTGAGGCAAGAATCTGAATCTCCTTGTAGAGCTGCTATATAGAAACAATATTGGGGGCTGGGCACAGTGGCTCATGCCTGTAATCCCAGCATTTTGGGAGGCCAAGGGGAGGGCGGATCACTTGAGGACAGGAGTTTGAGACCAACCAGGCCAACATGATGAAACCCCATCTCTACTGAAAACAAATACAAAAAATTAGACAGGTGTGGTGGCACATGCCTGTAATCTCAGCTATTCAAGGAGGCTGAGGCACAAGAACTGTTTGAACCCAGGAGGTCAAGGTGCAGTGAGCCAAGATCATGCCACGGCACTCCAGCCTAGGCAACAGAGTTAGACTCCATCTCGAAAAAAAAAAGAAAAAAAAAATATTGAGGTCACAGCCTTGCATGCCAATTTCATAAAGCTTTCAAGCCTACTTTTTTTTATAGAGAACTGGAGGTCGTTGGTACTTCTCACTTACACATCTCTGCTCTCATGTCTTTGCTATCCCGGTCCTTTACCAAATATTCAAGGTCTAATTAAAGTATGCTTCTTCCATTAAATTTTACTAAATATCATGGAGCCAGGAGAATCAATAAAAGATTCATAATCACCAGCCACAAATATATTATATATAGGATACAATGCTATGCACAGAGACTCACAGAAGAATGAGGCAGTTGGGGAGAAGACAGAGGTTAAATAAATATTAATAGCTCAGCTGGCTGGAGGTGACCCATTCCTTATTCCATCCCAACAGCAGGTAAGTGACCCAGGACAAAGGAAGAGACCAGAAGGAAGCATACCCCTGGGGATGCAGGCAGCTCCATGAGGACCCTGCATGGGGAGAATGAGTATGGGGAAATGCAGCATGGCTCTCTCTGACTGTGCAGTTCAAAGACCAATTTTCCATGGTTAAAACACTGTAGTTTTCAGATATAGAAACTGGCCCAGTGGGGCAACTTGCCTGAAGTCACACCACCAGTTAGTGATAGAACTGATTTTAGAACTCAAATTTCCTAAATCTAAACCTCACCTCACCAA
>NW_016109027.1:8707-10483 GCF_001604975.1 Cebus imitator | reverse complement strand
TGAAGAACATGCAAGATTGTTGCATAGGTACACACATGGCAGTGTGATTTGCTGCCTTCCTCCACATAATCTTGTTCCGTTGCCCAGGCTGGAGTGCAGTGGTGCAATCTCGGCTCACTACAACCTCTGCCTCCTGGGTTCAAATGGTTTGCCTGCCTCAGCCTCCTGAGTTGCTGTGATTACAGGCACTGACTGCCACCCAGCTAATTTTTGTATTTTGGGTAGAGAGGGGTTTTGCTGTATTGGCCAGGCTGGTCTCAACCTCCTGACCTCAAGTGATCCGCCTGCCTTGGCCTTCCAAAATGCTGGGATTACAGGTGTGAGCCACTGTGCCTGGCCACCACCTTACTTTTCCACTTTCTTATTTTCATTTAAAATGTCCCCATATTGACTAGTCAAGGGCTGAGTACACAGCCCATATATGTTGATTAACCTTACTGGAAGCAATTAGATGATATAGCAATAGACTTTGAAAAAGACATATCCTTTGGTTCACTAACTGCCTTTCCCTTAAGAAAGGAGACATTCAGCCATTTGTGTACAAATATATTCATCATTGTTAATTATATTTTAAAAATTAGAAATAAGCTTCTGTTCAAAATAGGAGAATGCTTAAATAAATTACAGATGAAATATGCAACCATTAAAAATTATATTTGAAGATTATGTAATGACATAGGAAAATGTTAATCATGTCATAGTAGAGAAAAAACAGTAATCAAAATTATATCTAAAATATTATTCAAATTTTGTAACATATACACAAAGAAAAACTGTCAAGAAACACAACTAATTATTGACGTTAGACATCTTCAGGTAGTAGAATTAGTCAATTTTTATTTTCTCACTTGTATTTTTTTGTACTTTCCAAATTCTCTATAAAAATCACTCATTGCTTTTGTAATCAGAACATAAAACACATCTATAAATTTTATTTTAAAACTTATATGTTCAGAAGAGAAAATAATAAAAAAAGAAAAAACTTATCTGTGTGTATATATATGTATATGTATGTAAATATATGTGTGTATATATATATATACACACACACACACACACACACACACACACACATATACATATATTTGGTTTTTCTGGGAACACAACAGCAAAATAATTATTGATATACATGTTCAGAACAAAAAGAAAATAGTTTAAAAAGCAGCATGGATGTTTTAGTTTAAATAGATAGGATCTCTTGACAATAAGAACAAGTTATCAAGGGAACTTATTCTACCTAATGAATGTCACATGGAAAAATTTCTGAAATGTTTTAAGTGTGATCCCAAGATCATGATCTATTGTGATACTTTTATGTCCTAAGAATCTTTCACTCTATTTTTGGACTTTTTCTCTTATTTTTTTTTCTTTTCCCTACGTTCAAGCCAACAAGTTACTCTTAAACTTTCTGAGCTTATTTTTAACACGTTTTAGGACTACACAATGTCTTAGATCTTTGAATTTGTTAAAGATAGACTTATAATTACCAAATTGAGATAAACACTTTCTAAACTACAAAATATAATATAAACACAGTGTGTTATCATGTATGTGACATAATCATTACTTTTCCCTGGTGAGTTCCTTCAGGAAAAGGACTGCCTCAATCACCTTTGTAATCCTTGGTGCCTAGCACAGTGCCTGGGCACACACCAGGCTCTCACTAACCTGTGGGAAATTGGGCATATAAGGATATACACACCTACCACATCCACCAATCGAGATATTGCAAGTCCAAACTTTATTTTTATTTTGTCATTCAGGTGTTCCACAGGA
>NW_016109027.1:5890-7907 GCF_001604975.1 Cebus imitator | reverse complement strand
TCACCGAGATTCAAGCAATTCTCCCACCTCAGCCTCCCAAGTAGCTGGGACTACAGGGATCCACCACCACACCCAGCTAATGTTTGTATTTTTAGTAGAGATGGGGTTTCACCATGTTGCCTAGGCTGGTCTTGAACTCCTGACCTTCAGTGATCCACCTGCCTCGGCCTCCCACAGTGCTGGGATCACAGGTGTGAGCCATTGTGCCTGGCCTAATTGGCATACTGTTAATATGAAAATATATAAATATTGAATGACTTCTTTAGCTTTGACATACTTTGCTACTATATTTGTATAAAACTATAAATTTGTATGAAGCTGCTTTTTAGGGAATAAGGAAGGAAGAACTCAAAGATAGCAGATAGTGTGCTGTCCTGGAAGCTAAATGAAGAAAATGTAGCAAGAAGGCTTGAGTTTCCCAGTCTATTAATGCTACTCATGAGCCATGCAGAGGCAGCTGAGAACGGAGGGTTGGATCAGCAACAGTGAGGTCGATGGTGAAACTAACAAGAGCCATCTACGGGGAGAAAAGAGAGATGAATTGGAGTAGGTTTAAGACAGAATGCAAAGACAGAAATGACCTCTTTCCAAAAGTTACGCTGATACAGGGATATAGAGGATGAAGAGTCAAGAAAGGTTTATTTCAAGATCAGTAAAAAATAGAAATAGAAATGTTTGTGTGTGAATGTGAACATGGTTGGCTAAATAATTCACAGGGCTCAATGTAAAATGAAGATGAGAAATTCCTATTCAAAAATCAGGCAACATGTGCCATTAAATATGCTAAAATAAAAATGTTTTTCTTTTTAAAAATCTACTTTAGGGCCTAAGTTGTTAAAAAAAAAAAAAAAGTCAAAATATAAAATATTGTGGATACCATAACCAAAGACTGGTTAGATTAGAGCATCACAGTTATATTTACACTTCTACCGAGCTCACATAAACCTCTCTGAAGAAATGAGTTTTCAATGTTGTCTGGGCTGGGGTCACTTAAGGAAATGTGAAATGTATAAAATTCAAGCATGACATTTACTTAAGACTAACAATATTATGAAAAAAAACAATTTTACTTGAAACAAAAATGTCACTGGCTTATTAATCAGCAAATATACACACAGGATTACAGTAGCTAGTGATGGTTCTTCTCCAACCTAAAAGAAATGGTTGGAAAGAAATTAGCACTTTCACAAAATCTTCTCTTCATGATGTTAGACCATGTTTTCCATACAGAGATATGAAAGAATACCCAGGTACTCTAGCTGGAGGAAACCTATTCCCTGATTCTCTTTTGCTGCCTAGTTCTTCATAAATAATCTACTTCTCAAGAGTTTGTGTCCTGCTTCCCTGAATAACTAGTTTTTTAAAATTATTATTTACTTACATTTATTTATTTAGAGACAGAGTCTCACTCTGTCGCCCAGGCTGGAGTGTAGTGTTGCGATCTCAGTTCACTGCCACCTCCACTCCCGGGTTCAAGTGAGTCTCCTGTCTCAGTCTCCCGAGTAGCTGGGACCACAGGCACACAGGCTAATTTTTGTATTTTCAGTAGAGATGGGGTTTCACCATATTGGTCAGGCTGGTCTCGAACTCCTGACCTTAGGTGATCCACCCACCTCAGCCTCCCAAAGTGCTGGGATTACAGGTGTGAGCCACCGCGCCCAGCAGTAATAGTTTAAGACGCTTAACATTTAATCTATAATACTGTAGAGTTTGTGTGGTGATGTCTGTAAACATCTCCGTATACTGAAATGCACAGCATTAAAGATATTTAGATTTAGAAAATTATATACTAGAGTCATTCTTAATGTTTACAAGCCATTAATTTTATTTTTATTTTATTTTTTGAGACAGAGTCTCACTCTGTGACCCAGGCTGGGGTGCAGTGGTGCAATCTCAGCTTACTGCAACACTGCCTCCCAGGTTCAAGTGCCTCAGCCTCCCAAGTAGCTGAGACTACAGGTGCCCCCCTCCATGCCTAGCTAATTTTTGTATTTTTAGTAGAAATGGGGTTTCACCA
>NW_016109027.1:2384-4459 GCF_001604975.1 Cebus imitator | reverse complement strand
AAACTAGATTTGATTTGATTGATTAGATTAATCAATCAATTAATCTATTTTATTAATTAGATAAATTAATCAGATAACTCAATCTAATTAATCTGATTTATTAAAACTATGGTTTAATTATTCTAATAAATCTATGGTTTAATTATGTAGACAAAGCTGTCATTTCAAGTTCATGTTAGTACAATGCACATAAAGATATTCCCCATGCCAAAGAACATCAACATTATTCTAGTAAATCTATGGTTTAATTATCTTTATGATACACAATTTACAAAATATAATTGTTAATCTATTTTTAAAAACAGTATTTAAATTAATCATGAAACTTTAATTCAGCTGTTCAGACTATGTGGGAATTTTGCATTCTTGAGTGAATTCAGAATGGCATGAAATAAGATAGTTATTTACCTTTCTTCATTTATTTCTGTTATTTTTTGGTAACAGCCTTACTGAAATGCAGCTCACATACCATCAATTCACCCACATAAAGCATACATTTCAATGGCTTTTTGTATACTCCCAGGGTTCTGCAGCCAGCACCACAATCAATTGAGAACATTTTCATCACCCCAAAAAGAAAACTCCACACACTCCTTAGCCATCACCCCCAAATCACTGCTTACTCCTAGACAGCCCTAATCCATGTACTGTCTCTACGGATTTGCCTATTATGGATATTTCGTGTAAATGGAATCATACAATCCTTTGTGTCTGGCTTCTTCCACTTGGTGTAACGTTCTCAAAGTTCATCTATGTTGTAGCATGCATCAGTAATTTGTTTACTAGATTAGAGAAAAATAGCAGAGATTGATTATTTCTTTTTAAATTTATTTTTATTTTTTTAATTTTTAAATTTTTTTTAAAGACGGGGTTTCACCATGTTGGTCAGGCTGGTCTTGAACTCCCGACCTCAGGTGAGAGATTTATTATTTCTATTCCATTGCATGGTTATAGCACATTTTGTTTGTTCATTGGCAAAAATAAGAGTTATTTCTATGCTTGGCGTTATGAATAATGCTGCTATGAACACTCATGTTCACTTTTTTACTTATTTTTTTAAACTTATTTATTCCTTCCCTCCCACTGCCTTTTTAAA
This sequence comes from Cebus imitator, assembly GCF_001604975.1. Taxonomy (NCBI): domain Eukaryota; kingdom Metazoa; phylum Chordata; class Mammalia; order Primates; family Cebidae; genus Cebus; species Cebus imitator. The sequence continues at coordinate 3,363 of NW_016109027.1, read as the reverse complement.
TTTTTTATTTATTTCTTTTTTTTTTATTCCATGTACATGTTTTTTGTGTGGACATATATTTTCATTTATTTTGAGTATACACGTCAAAGTAGAATTTTTGGTTTATTTTAAAATCCATCTTTATGCCATATATTAACATTAATGATATGGATTTTTAAAAGTACCTACTTTGCCCTATTTTCTCCTGTAAGAACCCAATAGAAATGAGAAATAGGTTGACTATTCGAGTAAATGTGTATGAATCTGTTGTTATAGAAGTAGGTTTCACAGTTGGAGAGGATTTTCGCTTCCTTTCATCCTGGCAGGAAGAATGTTTCTCTAAGTTTCTTTATACTTAACACTGGAGAGGCCAAGTCTTTGATTCTGTACCTAAGAGCTTTATGTAATAACCTTCTCTGAAAAATTAGGAAACACATGGAATGGGAGAATCCAGGGTAAAGTGTCTTCTGAGTCTGAACAATCTAATAACTTACTTTTTCTGATTAGGAAAGTGATGCATGATCACTTTGAAAGATACACTATGAATGAAATAAAAAAATCACTCGTAATATCTTGCCCAGAGTTAGCCACTATTAACTTATCTCAGCAGCCCGTTTAGATGCTGAACAAGTATACTGGTAACCTTCAGCAAATTTTAGGCAAACTATTTTAAAATCCTGTTTTTGTTTTGAGACGGAGTCTTGCTCTGTCACCCAGGCTGGAGTGCAGTGGTACAATCTTGGCTCACTGCAACCTCTGCCTCCCAAGTTCTAGCAATTCTCCTGCCTCAGCCTCTGAGGTAGCTGGGATTACAGGTGCCTGCCACCATGCCTGGCTGTTTTCTTTTATTTTGTATTTTTAGCAGAGACGAGGTTTTACCATGTTGGCCAGGCTAGTTTCAAACTGCTGACCTCAAATGATCCACCCGCCTCAGCCTCCCAAACTGCTGGGATTACAGGTGTGAGCCACCATACCCAGCCTAAAAATACTCTTAAAGGAG
>NW_016109027.1:0-2333 GCF_001604975.1 Cebus imitator | reverse complement strand
TATAGAAGTAGGTTTCACAGTTGGAGAGGATTTTCGCTTCCTTTCATCCTGGCAGGAAGAATGTTTCTCTAAGTTTCTTTATACTTAACACTGGAGAGGCCAAGTCTTTGATTCTGTACCTAAGAGCTTTATGTAATAACCTTCTCTGAAAAATTAGGAAACACATGGAATGGGAGAATCCAGGGTAAAGTGTCTTCTGAGTCTGAACAATCTAATAACTTACTTTTTCTGATTAGGAAAGTGATGCATGATCACTTTGAAAGATACACTATGAATGAAATAAAAAAATCACTCGTAATATCTTGCCCAGAGTTAGCCACTATTAACTTATCTCAGCAGCCCGTTTAGATGCTGAACAAGTATACTGGTAACCTTCAGCAAATTTTAGGCAAACTATTTTAAAATCCTGTTTTTGTTTTGAGACGGAGTCTTGCTCTGTCACCCAGGCTGGAGTGCAGTGGTACAATCTTGGCTCACTGCAACCTCTGCCTCCCAAGTTCTAGCAATTCTCCTGCCTCAGCCTCTGAGGTAGCTGGGATTACAGGTGCCTGCCACCATGCCTGGCTGTTTTCTTTTATTTTGTATTTTTAGCAGAGACGAGGTTTTACCATGTTGGCCAGGCTAGTTTCAAACTGCTGACCTCAAATGATCCACCCGCCTCAGCCTCCCAAACTGCTGGGATTACAGGTGTGAGCCACCATACCCAGCCTAAAAATACTCTTAAAGGAGAAATGTAAACATACTTTTTCCTTCTAATTGCTTTCCTTTTCTCTTTCCTTTTTTTGAGATGAAGTCTCGATCTTTTGCCCAGGGTGGAGTGCAGTGGTACAATCTTGGCTCACTGCACCTTCTGCCTCTCAGGTTCAAGCCATTCTCCTGCCTCAGCCTCCTGTGCAACTGGGATTATAGGTGTGCACCATCATGCCTAGCTAATTATGTATTTTTAGTAGAGATGGGATTTCACCATCTCTATGTTGGCCATGGCTGGTCTCAAACTCCTGATCTCGTGATCCGCCTGCCTCAGCCTCTTAAAGTGCTGGGATTATAGGCGTGAGCTACAGCGCCTGGCCGGGATCTTCTGAATATGTCAATCATAGCACATAAACACATGTGTTAAACCTCACATGGTTTCCCATCAGTGAACTTCCCCAATTTACACAGAAGCTAACGAAGCTTAAGCTTCAAGCCCCTTCATTTGCCTGGCTCCTTCCAAGGCCCTGGGAAGGACCCTAATAACGTATTCTTATGCTCATATGCTCTTTGTAAAATTTGCAAAATATCTTTAAACAATGATTGAGAAGCACTAAAAAAAAATTGTTTGTTGCTGGACAAATTCCTCCTCCTTTTGGAAGACATTGGAGTGGTCATGAGTGTAACGGAATCTATTAATTCACAGTCACTGTAATGTGTAGTGAGCTTATTGTTAGCCACGCCAGTGTAGAAATGGCTTCGGGATGCTTCCTACCACCATTGTGCCAACTCACCTGGCACCATGACAAGAAGATGTAGGGACAGAGGTTGTGTCACCATGTGAACTATGTCTTCCATGGTGCCCATCGTCAGAAGTTTATGGATACTGGAGAGAGAAACTATGATAAACTCTTCCAATCTTCACATGTATAAAATTATAAGCTAAGACTTCAGTTCTCATCAATACCAAAACAGGAAGGGCGAAAAGCACTACAGGATGTCAGGCTGTTAGTCAAACTATCATTTTCTAGTTACTGTGATGCTTGTCCACTTTAAAAAATTTGTTCTGGCTTTGAGTGTAGTGGTCCAAAAAATAATGTAGTTTGTTGAAATTTTTTTCATTCTAAGTAAATATCCAATTCCACACCCAATTTTGCATTTGTACTGTCACAGTCTTTTTCTGTTTGTAGAGATGGGGTTTTGCTATGTTGCCAAGGCTGAGGCTTGACTTGAACTCCTGGGCTCAAGTGATCCTCCCTTCTCAGCCTCCCGAGTAGCTGGGACTACAGGCACATGCCATCACACCTGGCTTGGATTGTCATGTTCTTTGCTTAAAGAGGACTCCTCCCCACCTTCCCAAATATATAATCTTCAATATAAACTGGAATTAGGCCCTGTATTCCATTGTCCTTGGAATAAAATCCATTCTCTTCATTCTGACTTATAACTGGGGTGCATCTCACCCCACGTGCCCATCTTGTTGAGAATCTGAGAATCTGTACTTGATTCTTCTCTGCCCCTCCCTCACACAAAGTTCTTTGTTTTTGTTTTTTGTTTTGTTTTGTTTTAAAAAAGGGTTTCACCCGTGTTGGCCAGGCTGGTCTTGAACTCCTAACCTCAGGTGATCCACCTGCCTGGGCCTC
>NW_016109026.1:4677-6042 GCF_001604975.1 Cebus imitator | reverse complement strand
ACAGACTCTTGAGAATTAGCTTTAAGATCGCATCTAAATCATACGAGAAACGTCTCTTTCAAACTGCTCTGCTGTGTGTTCGTTCACCTTCAGAAGTTGCATCTATGTTTAGATTCAGCAAGTTAGAAACACGTTTCTCCAAAAAGCTGGGTTTGGATATTCCTGAGTGAATGGGAGTATAGGGTATAATGAGAAATATCGGGCTCTACAACAAAAACGGAGCTATGTAGCAGAATGATTGTCAAGGTGTATATTCAACTTAGAGAGTTTAACAGATATGTGAATGTAGCAGTTCATTAACACCTTCTTTGGAGAATCTAGAAAGAGATATTTCCAGCCATATACAGACTCTTAAGAATTAGCTTTAAGATCGCATCTAAATCACACGAGAAACGTGTCTTTCAAAGTGCTCTCTTATATGTTCGTTGACTTTCGGAAGCTGCATGTATGTTTAGATTCAGCAAGTTAGAAACACGTTTCTTCTAAAAGATGCGTTTGGATATTCCCGCGTGAATTTGAATAATGAGAGTAATGAGAAATATCTGGCTCTAAAACAAAAGTGGAGCTATGTAGCAGAATGATTGTCAAGGTGTATATTCAACATAGAGACTTTAACAGATATGTGAATGTAGCAGTCCACTAACCCTTTCTTTGGAGAATCTGGAAAGAGTTATTTCCAGCCATATACAGACTCTTAAGAATTAGCTTTATGATCGCGTCTAAATCATACGAGAAACGTCCCATTCAAACTGCTCTGCTGTGTGTTCGTTCCCCTTCGGAAGTTGCATCTTTGCTTAGATTCAGCGAGTTAGAAACAGGTTTCTCCAAAAAGCTGAGTTTGGATATTCCTGAGTAAATCGGAAAATAGGGTGTAATGAGAAATATCGGGCTCTAAAACAAAAGTAGAACTATGTAGCAGAATGATTGTCAAGGTGTATATTCAACTTAGAGAGTTTAACAGGTATGTGAATGTAGCAGTTCACTAACCCTTTCTTTGGACAATGTGGAAAGCAAGATTTCCAGCCAAATACAGACTCTTAAGAATTAGCTTTAACATCGCATCTAAATCATATGAGAATCGTCTCTTTCATACTGCTCCCTTATGGGTTCGTTTACCTTCAGAAGTTGCATCTATGTTTAGATTCAGCGAGTTAGAAACATGTTTCTTCTAAAAGATGCGTTTGGATATTCCTGAGTGAATGGGAATAATGGGTGTAATGAGAAATATCTGGCTCTAAAACAAAAGCGGAGCAATGTAGCAGAATGATTGTCAAGGTGTATATTCAACTTAGAGATTTTAACAGATATGTGAATGTAGCAGTTCACTAACCCTTTCTTTGGAGAATCTGGAAAGAGATATTTCCA
>NW_016109026.1:0-1732 GCF_001604975.1 Cebus imitator | reverse complement strand
TGTGAATGTAGCAGTTCACTAACCCTTTATTTGGAGAATCTGGAAAGAGATATTTTCAGCCATATACAGACTCTTCAGAATTAGCTTTAAGATAGGAAATAAATCATACGAGAAACGTCTCTTTCAAACTGCTCTCTTATGTGTTCGTTCACCTTCGGAAGTTGCATCTATGTTTAGATTCAGCGAGTTAGAAACACGTTTTTCTAAAAAGCTGGGTTTGTATATTCCTGAGTGAATGGGAATAATGGGTGTAATGAGAAATATCTGGCTCTAAAACAAAACCGGAGCTATGTAGCAGAAAGATTGTCAAGGTTTATATTCAACTTAGAGGGTTTAACAGATGTGTGAATGTTGCACTTCACTAACCCTTTCTTTGGAGAATCTGGAAAGAGATATTTCCAGCCATAAACAGCTTCTTAAGAATTAGCTTTAAGACCGCATCTAAATCATACGAGAAACGTCTCTTTCAATCGGCTCTCTTATGTGTTCGTTCACCTTCAGAAGTAGCATCTATGTTTAGATTCAGCGAGTTAGAAACACTTTTCTTCTAAAAGATGCGTTTGGATATTCCTGAGTGAATGGGAATAATGGGTGTAATGAGAAATATCTGGCTCTAAAACAAAAGTGGGGCTATTTAGCAGAATGATTGTCAAGATGTATATTCAACTTAGAGAGTTTAACACATATGTGAATATAGCAGTTCAATAACCCTTTCTTTGGAGAATCTGGAAAGAGATATTTACAGCCATATACAGAGTTTTAAGAATTAACTTTAAGATCGCATCTAAATTATATGAGAAAAGCCTCTTTCAAACTGCTTCGCTGTGTGTTCGTTCACCTTCGGAAGTTGCATGTATGTTTAGATTCAGCGAGTTAGAAACACGTTTCTTCTAAAACATGCGTTTGGATATTCCTGAGTGAATGGGAATAATGGGTGTAATGAGAAATATCGGGCTCTAAAACAAAAACGGATCTATGTAGCAGAATGATTTTCAAGGTGTTTATTCAACTTAGAGAGTTTAACAGATATGTGAATGTAGCAGTTCAGTAACCCTTTCTTTGGAGAATCTGGAAAGTCATATTTCCAGCCATATACAGACTCTTAAGAATTAGCTTTAAGACCGCATCTAAATCACACGAGAAACGTCTCTTTCAAACTGCTCCGCTGTGTGTTTGCTCACCTTCAGAAGTTGCATCTATGTTTAGATTCAGCGAGTTAGAAACACGTTTATTCTAAAAGATGCGTTTGGATATACCTGAGTGAATGGGAATAATGGGTGTAATCAGAAATATCTGGCTCTAAAACAAAGCAGAGCTATGTAACAGAGTGATTGTAAAGGTGTATATTCAACTTAGAGAGTTTAACAGATATGTAAATGTATCAGTTCACTGACACTTTCTTTGCAGAATCTGGAAAGAGATATTTCCAGCCATATACAGACTCTTAAGAATTAGCTTTAAGATCGCATCTAAAGCATACAAGAAAGTACTCTTTCGAACTGCTGCACTGTGGGTTCGCTCACCTTCGGAAGTTGCATCTATGTTTAGATTCAGCAAGTTAGAAACACGTTTCTCCAAAAAGCTGGGCTTGGATATTCCTGAGTGAATGGGAGTATAGGGTGTAATGAGAAATATCGGGCTCTAAAACAAAAACGGAGCTATGTAGCAGAATGATTGTCAAGGTGTATATTCAACTTAGAGAGTTAAATAGATATGTGAATGTAGCAGTTCA
>NW_016109025.1:3874-6059 GCF_001604975.1 Cebus imitator | reverse complement strand
TGATGGGGAGGAAGGTAGCAAATCACACTGCCATGTGTGTACCTATGCAACAATCTTGCATGTTCTTCACATGTACCCCAAAACCTAAAATGCAAAAGAATAAAATAAAATAAATTAGAACCACTCTATAAATTTTTTGCATTTTTCTAATGTATACTTTTTTTTGTTTTTGAGATGAAGTCTCACTATTGCCCAGGCTGGAGTGCAGTGGCACAATTTCGACTCATTGCAACCTCCTCCTCCTGGGTTCAAGCGATTCTCCTACCTCAGCCTCCCGAGTAGCTGGGACTACAGGCGTGCACCACCACCCCAGGCTAATTTTTGTGTGTGTGTATTTTTTCTTGGAAATGGGATTTCACCATATTGGCCAGGCTGGTCTTGAACTCCTGACCTCGTGATCTGCCCACCTTGGCCGCCCAAAGTGCTGGGATTACAAGCGTGAGTCACCACGCCCGGCCCCTAATGCACACTTTAAAATGAATTTAAGATGAACAATGCCATCAGCTGTGAGAGCTCCTGTCCTTTGGAATACTCATGAACATCTCACGGAACCTGTGCGCCATGGAACGGAGTTTCGGAAATGGTGCTGGAGAGATACATGCAAACTCTATTTAATATTGCCAGAAGCTATTTCAAACCATTTATTGACTTCATCACTCCACTTTCTCGTCACCCCTCTTTCCTGAAGAACATCTTACAATAAAAACAGAGTAACGGCAGATGAAGCAGGGAGGTGTAACATTACAGGTAATGCTATAGAAATTAAGCCCGAAATCTTGCTCTGAGCTTCCCAACAGCTAAAATGTGGAGAAAAGGCCACCTGGCCCCAGAGTTCTTCCTGCCTTAGAGGTAGGACCAGCCCGTATGGCAGGAGAACCAATTTTTCTTGGCCCAGTGCCCTGGAATGCATTTGTCATAGAGACATTTGCATAAGTGGCATTGAGCGGTGTAATGAATTATAACCCCAACAGTCATTTTACCAAAAAAAAAAAAAAAAATGCAGTGAAGTTTCTTGGGTGACCCTTATCACCGTGGAACCTTTGCTAAGGGCAAAATATTAAAGTGTTGCTCCACACAGGCAATTCTAGAGGAAAATCCAGTAGCTCCAGCGCCTTAATTCTAGACCAAAAAGGAAGCGAAAGTAATTCTGGAATTTCACCTTAAGCTGCTTTCACATCTATTCACCCATCTTTATGCCTGCAGCCTTCTTCGGCATTGTCTCCTAACACCCAGCTCTGAGCATATCCTGTTTTGCTCAACAGATCGCAACTATTCTGCAAGAATGTGGAAGTGACTCCCTGGTCTGTTTACGTCTCTCCATGCACCAGCCCATGATAGGTGCTCACTGGGTGTTTATCGCTGAATGAAGGAATCGTTCAAAACTTAAAAATATGGGCCAGGCACAGTGGCTCATGCCTGTAATCCCAGCACTTTGGGAGACTAAGGCGGGCGGGTCACCTGAGGTCAGGAGTTCGAGACCAACCTGATCAACATGGAGAAACCCAGTCTCTACTAAAAATACAAAAAATTAGCCAGGCATGGTGGCGCATGCCTGTAATCTCAACTACTTGGGAGGCTGAGGCAGGAGAATTGCTTGAACCTGGGAAGCGGAGGTTAAGGTGAGCTAAGGTCGTGCCATTGCCCATTGCCCTCCAGCCTGGGCAATAGAGCAAAACTCAGACTAAAAAAAAAAAAAACCTTAAAAATAATAATAAAAAAGGTCTCGTGTCACTCCTGCCAACTTGCTGGTCCCCTCTGGCCTGGCCCCCACTGTTAAAATCATACTCAGATACCGACTTTTCCATGAAATTTCCCTCCTTGCCGCCAGTGGAAATTTGCACCATCTTCTCCATTCTCCCCAGCATCCAGCACAGACGGATGCTTACCTGGGGCAGCAGGAAACAGTGGCTTTCAACGTCAGGAAGCCTGGCTTTGAGGGGCTCAAGTAAGTCACTTAAGCAAGTCTGAGCCTCGGTTTTCTCATCTATAAAATGGCCAGGTGAGAATGAGGAGCAAAGGGGAGAGATCTCTATAAGTTACACAGAGCTATGTTTTTTTTGCTTTTTTTTTTTTTTGAGTCAGAGTTTCGGTCTTGTTACCCAGGCTGGAGTGCAATGGCGCGATCTTGGCTCACCGCAACCTCCGCCTCCTGGGTTCAGGCAATTCTCCTGCCTCAGCCTCCTGA
>NW_016109025.1:0-1284 GCF_001604975.1 Cebus imitator | reverse complement strand
AAAAAAAAAAAAAAAAATTAATCATAATTAAAATTCAGCTGTTTGGTGGCACTAGACACACTTCAGGTGCTCAGTGGTTACACGTGGCTGTGGCAACCATATTGGACAGCACAGATTTTAGAACAATACCATCCTCATTGAATGTTCTATTAGATAGCACGTAGGGAAGAGGGGAGGGGGATGAATTTCTAGCAAGAGAAGAGAAGCTGTGGCATGGAAGATGAAGGGACAACTAAAATAAACTGCCTCAGTGTCCCAATTTTACCAAGGATCAGCTTCAAATGAAGGATGGATAGAATGAATGAAAGAAAGTTAAGTTATTGAGCTCCTTGACTGTAGTAAGCCTTTTTTTTTTTTTTTTTTTTTTGGTCAGGGTCTCACTCTGTCACCCAGGCTGGAGTGCAGTGGCATAATCTTGGCTCACTGCAGCCTCAACCTCCTCGGCTCAAGCCATCCTCCCAACTCTGCCTCCCAAAGTGTTGGGACTACAAGCATGAGCCACTGCACCTGGCCCTGTAGCGAGACTCTTGCTGGGTGATCTGCTCCCTGCCTGTGAGGAATTTACATCCCTGGTACACAGCAGGTGCTCAATACATGTGTCAAGCATTTTGGACCATCTCGGGGACAGTGTCCCATGGAGCATGCTTTGGGACGCACCTGTCCAAACACAGCCCTACTATGAGCAGGTGACGCTCAGGTGCCGGCCCACAGACCATCTGGCTTGGGTTAACACACTCATCGGGAAATAGCTTTCTCTCCAACAAGAAGGTACTCTGTATCTTTCTTGTTTCACCATCATAAAGGAGCATGGTGATGATCACAGATACACAGTGCTCGGGTCAGCTGCTGAGGACACCCACCCCATGTTTAACAGCTAAGGCAGCAGCAAGACCTCGGTGGAGCCCAGCACTGCCCCCACGTTGTGGAGTGGAAGCTGGATTGGAACCTAGCTCCATTTGTCTCCAGTATCCATGCTCTGTCCCTCCTGCCGACACTCTCACCTCTTGATCACTTCTATTTCACAGCCCCTGTTCATCTGAGAACGTGGGTTCCTTCCCAGCAGTCCTCCTTACCTCTCAGAGCCTGTGCCACTTTCACAACCACTTTAAAAAAGAAAAAGAGGCCAGGCGCGGTGGCTCACGCCTGTAATCCCAGCACTTTGGGAGGCCAAGGTGGGCGGATCACGAGGTCAAGAGATTGAGACCATCCTGACCAACACGGTGAAACCCCATCTCTACTACCAATACAAAATTTAGCTGGGCGTGGTGGTGCATGCCTATAGTC
>NW_016109024.1:5040-6092 GCF_001604975.1 Cebus imitator | reverse complement strand
CCTCAACCTCCAACCTCCCAAAGTGCTTGGATTACAGGCATGAGCCACTACACCTGGTCACAGTACTTTTTTATTTCCCAAATTCCATTTACAGTTAAAATTCTGCTTTTTCATGTAATCAAGAATCACCAATCTATGGAAAAGTTTTCCTCTGATCATCTTAACTTCTTACACACTTTTCTTGGATGAGATTGGGGAAAATCTCTGAAATTTCTTCAGTTAATTCAGGCCAAATCCAGCATGGCAATACTCAGTGTATAGGGCAAAGATCTCAAAGTTTTAATTACCAAATTTTAAAAGTATGCACACATGAGGCCAAGCACAATGGCTCACACCTGTAATCCCAGCACTTTGGGAGGCCAAGGCAGGCAGATCATTTGAACTCACAAGTTTGAGACCAACCTGGGCAACATGACAAAACCCCATCTCTACAAAAAATACAAAAATCAGCCAGGTGTGGTGGTGCACACCTGTAGTCCCAGCGACTCCAGAGACTGAGGTTGGAGGATTGCTGGAGCCTGGGAGATTGCAATGAGCCAAGATTTAACCACCGCACTCCAGGCTGGGGAACAGAGCGAGACCCTGTCTCAAAAAAGAAAGAAAAAGAAAAGTATGCATACATTATGTTCCTAGAAGAGAAAGATAAATTATTGATAGGACTTTGAAAACAGTTGATTAGATATAACGTCATTGTAATAAAAATCCCAACAGATTTTTTTTAACTTGACAGTTAACATTAAAGTTTAATTGGAAGAAAAACAGGTGAGATTGCCAAGACAATAAATAATCCCTATAAAAAATAATAGCGAGTAGAAGATTAAAATAGATATGCAAACACGTAATAACATAAACAAATGCACAAAACCGAAATACTCAAAAGTTTTCTATTACATAAAGGAATTTAGTATGACTTTATTAATATTAGCAAAAATAATATGGTTTTAAAATATTAATTAAAAAGACCATTAGCAAAGGAAATTAGATAAAATACTCAGAAATAAACCTCAAATAAATGTGAAGAACATATATGTTGTCTTTTTTTTTTTTTTTTT
>NW_016109024.1:0-1765 GCF_001604975.1 Cebus imitator | reverse complement strand
AGGATAGCAATAAGGGACACAAACATCTCTGTTTCTTGATCAGGGGCTGGTTACACAGTGTGTTCATTTAATGAAAATTCATCCAACTGCACACACATGATTTATGCACTTTTTGCTTGTATATAAAAAGCTTTTTTTAATACCATGTAAAGGCTAATGCCATTTAAAAAATAAACAGAATATACTCATACATCAAAATGTCACCATTAATAATAGTTACTCCAGGCAGTGGGAAATGTTAAGAGAAACATACTACTACCTTTATGATAAAATGAAACAGAATCCATATTGCAAAAGGTACAATGTTTCCAAAAGGGTTGATTAATTTGGAATGTCATCAGAGGTATGAACAATGTGTCAATTACCATGAGAAAATTCACATATTCATAGCATGCGATCTAGTCACTCTAAATCTGGAACTACATCCTAAAGGAAATCACCCAAAATGGAAGAAAGAATGCAGTTGAGCCTAGTGCTATAAGGGGAAAGTGGTTCTCTTTCATACCATGTTCATAAGGTGAAAAAGTGCCCGCATCGATGTTAATATAGGGGTCGATTTTGATGGCAGTAACTCGGAGTCCACATGATTTTAGAATCGTCCCAATGCTGCTGGCGATGATCCCTTTACCAATGCCTGAGATGACCCCACCGGTGACCAGGATGTACTTCATTGTCAGAGAAGTGGCTGGATGTCAGCACCCAGATAGAATCTGAAAGGCAACAAAATTATGGATAAGGAAAGAGAAATATTTTCTCAAACTAGTAAAGCAGACAGTACATTCAACCAGAATTTTTTTTTTTTTTTTTGAGACACAGTCTCACTCTGTCACCAAGGCTGAAGTGTAGTGGTGCAATCAATCATGGCTCACTGTACCCTCTGCCCCCTGGGTTCAAGCAATCCTCCCACCTCAGCATCCTAGTAACCAGGACTATAGGTGAGCACCACTATGACCTGTTAATTTTTGTATTTTTTTAATAGAGATGGAGTTTCACCATATTGCCCAAGCTGGTCTCAAATTCCAGAGTTCAAGTGATCTACCTGACTCAGCCTCCTAAAGTGCTGGGATAACAGGCATGAGCCACCGCGGCCAGCACAGAATTTTTTTATTTAAGAGACAGTGTCTTGCTATATTACCCAGGCTGGAGTACAGTGACATGTTCATAGCTCCCTGCAACCTTGAACTTCTGGGCTCCAGCAATCCTCTTGCCTCAGGCTCCCAAGAGCTGGGACTACAGGCACGTGCCACCTCTCCGAGATAATTCTTAAATTTTTTTTGTAAACACTGGGTCTTACTATGGTGCCCTGGCTGGTCTCGAACTCCTGGGCTCAAGCAATCCCCTTGTCTTGGCCTCCTAAGATGCTGTGTTTACAGAAGTGAGCCACCATGCTTCGTCCCACCAAAATTTCAAAAGCACACAGCATTTTTCTCTCTAAACTAAATACTTGAACTTTTTGAAACAGTCTTATCTTCTAGGCTTTTTATTGTTGTCACTATACAGAAAGCTGTGGATACCTTCTGCAAGCAAAGTGCTTAGGTCTGTTGCCCTGGGTTTCCAAAGACCTCAATTCTGTCATGCAACAAACTTCATCATGAGAAGCCAAATTTCTCTAGGATTCACAGGCATGCTAAAATGGTTAAGAGCTCAGACTCGTAAGTGCCGGGCGCGGTGGCTCAAGCCTGTAATCCCAGCACTTTGGGAGGCCGAGGCGGGTGGAACACGAGGTCAAGAGATCGAGACCATCCTGGTCAACATGGTGAAACCC
>NW_016109023.1:10360-11059 GCF_001604975.1 Cebus imitator | reverse complement strand
ATGCCTCCCTCTTTTGGACCATATAGGGTAATTACTGACCTTGCCATGGCATTTATAAACTATCCTGGTACTGGTGGGAGTGTAGCAGTGAGGACGACCAGAGGTCAATCATGTCATTATTTTGGTTTTGGTGGGTTTTGGCTGGCTCCTTTACTGCAAACTGTTTTATCATCAAGGTATGAACTGTATTTTGTGCTGACCTCCTATTTCATCCCGTGATTAGAATGCCTTAACCGTCTGGGAATGTAGTCCAGTAGGTTTCAGCCTCATTTTGCCCAACTCCTGTTTAAGATGGAGTTGCTCCGGTTCACACACCTCTGCCATTACCTTTTAAAAACAGAAAAATCATTTTTATTAAAAAAAAAAAAATTCCAGACTTCTTTCCTCACCTCACAACCCCCTAGCCCTTTTCATGAGATAAGCTCACCAGCTGGTCCTTCTGTAGCAAAAAGCCCAGGGCTTTCTGCTGTTGAGGGAGAGGAATAGGTGATGGGTTAACTGTTTAGAAGGTTAGCGTTGGTTCTTTTATTCGATTAGACAGGGATACAAATATATCTACCAAGGAGTAGTTAAGGGAGAAATAAGGACACTAAAAATAAAACTGGAATCGTTAAGTATGAAGCGAATTTGGAGTTAAAGAGCAAAACGTTACTAAATAAGCAGAGGCGAGCATGCGCTGCATACCGGGATTTGTAGTCC
>NW_016109023.1:4165-7840 GCF_001604975.1 Cebus imitator | reverse complement strand
ATATCTTAGAGGAGTATTGTGAAGACCAAATGGGGAAATGTGTAGATAAATATGCTGGACTCATTGTTGAATCATAAGTGGCAGTTCCCTCCTCTTGTCTAGGACCTTAATGAGTAAGCCCTGAAGAAAGCTCTGGTCTTCTTTCTAGGATAGCAAAATAAATTTGTGGAGGATTATGAGCAAACAGATTATCTTGTTGATTACGTCTGGGTTCCCAGGGGAGAACATTAATATCTGCTGGAGTCCTGATGGGCAGACCATTGCTGTAGGCAACAAGGATGATGTGGTGACTTTCATTGATGCCAAGACACACCGTTCCAAAGCAGAAGAGCAGTTCAAGTTTGAGGTCAATGAAATCTCCTGGAACAATGACAATAACATGTTCTTCCTGACAAATGGCAATGGTTGTATCAACATCCTCAGGTAAGGGGGACTAGCTTAGGGGACTGTCATATCTTTGTGCTGAGTGCTGTGTCAAATAGAGAGATGATTTAGATGTGAGTCTGTCCTGAGCTTAAAACACAAATAGTAAGAAAGAATCCTAACCTGTCTTAAGTATAGTTGAGCATTATATTTTATATACTTTATATTTTACTGAGTCCTTACAGAAATTCTAGGGGGTTGGTTGATGGTTTGCTTCTCATTTGACAGATGAGAGGTGAGAGGTTACATCAGAAGTCAGCTAGTGTGTGCTAGAACTGGATGCACCTTGAATTATGGCTAATTTGTACTTTTTTTGAGACAGAGTTTCGCCCTTGTTGCTTAGGCTGGAGTGCAATGGCGCGATCTCGGCTTACCACAACCTCCGCCTCTTAGGTTCAAGCTATTCTCCTGCCTCAGCCTCCCAAGTAGCTGGGATTACAGGCATGTGCCACCATGCCTGGCTCATTTTGTATTTTTAATAGAGACAGGTTTTCTCCATGTTGGTCAGGCTGGTCTCAAACTCCCGACCTCAGGTGATCCGCCTTCCTCAGCCTCCCAAAATGCTGGGATTACAGGCATGAACCACTCTTAAAGTTTCAACTTAAATATCACTTTCCCTTCAGGGAAGCTTCCCCGCTACCCCGAGGTTAGAGGTAGGTTAGAGGCTTATTTTCTGTAGGAAGCACTTTTCCTTCTGTATTGTAATTGCATGTTTATTTGCCCATGTCTCCTGTTGGACTGTGATTTCCATGATGATAGGGACAGTGTTTGCTTTGCTTAGTGCTGAATCCCTAATGTCTAGTCCTGTACCTGCTCCATGTAGTAGGATCTTAGTAAATATTTGTTCTCTAAATGAATGTAATTGTGGAATTGAAATTCAGGTCTGTTCAATTCCAGCCCTCCACTATCCTATGTGAGCAATGCAAGGTCAAGTGAGATAGGTTCTGTGAGAGAAAGGCCAGGAGTTTGCTGTGGAATTACAAGGAAAGAACATACATACCATATCGGGAGGTTGAAGGAGGCAGCTCGTGAGCTTGATCTGAAAGGTGAGCAGAATTTTAAGAACTGACAAAGCAGGCATGAGTGAGCATGACTTATTTGAAGAGTGGCTAGGTCAGGGTTGTTGGGGTGTGGTAGCAGATAAGGGAAATAAGAGAGGGCATGATAATGGGAAGATGAAATCTAATTTGGGACTGGATTATAAAAGGCCTTTAATTTTATGCTTAGTATCTTGGATTTTATTTTGTAGGCAGTGGGGATTCTATCACTTTTTAAGAAAAACCTTTTTATTATAAAACACAGATATTGAAAACCACATGTATANGGTGTTGTGAGCTGGGAGCTCGGCATGGCGGCGCCCACTGCACCCATGGGGCCCTCGGCATTGGGCCAGACCGGCCCCGGCTCGATGGCCCCGTGGTGCTCAGTGAGCAGCGGCCCGTCGCGCTACGTGCTTGGGATGCAGGAGCTGTTCCGGGGCCACAGCAAGACGCGCGAGTTCCTGGCGCACAGCGCCAAGGTGCACTCGGTGGCCTGGAGCTGCGATGGGCGTCGCCTAGCCTCGGGGTCCTTCGACAAGACGGCCAGCGTCTTCTTGCTGGAGAAGGACCGGTTGGTGAGCGGCTGGGGTTCGGCCCAGGCTAGGTAGAGGGACTGCGGTGAAGCGAGATGCGGTAGTGGGAGAGCGAATGGGGGCGAACGAGGCCGCGGGAGTGATAAAGGAGAGTGGGCTTGAAGAAGGACGAGGAGAGTGTGGAGATGTGGAAGGAATGGGGAGAAGGCGGAGTGTGGGGCTGACGGGGTCGTGAGGATGAGGAGAGGAAGACTGGGGGAAGTGTGGAAGTAAGGAGGTTGGCGATCGCGGATGAAGGTGAGGAGAGGGTGTATGGGACCGGGCTGCGGTGGACATCCTTACTTGTGTGGAGTCGAATCGTGTGCTGATAAGGAGTGACTAGGGGCTGTATTAGTGGTGGTGAAGAGGGCCCTTTTGGAAGTGATAGGGCGTCCCGTGGGAATGAGCGGCTGGGTTAGGAACGTTGATGGTAGAGTAAGGGTGAAAAACCAGGAAGGAGGAGGAGGCCAGAGAGGGCACAAAAGTAAGGGCATAGGTGTATAAGCTCAGAGCAACAGAAGGACTGGGGGACAGAGAAGGGAGAAAGGGCTTGGAAGAACTGGATTCTGAGTTACCCATATCTATAATTATTAATCCCAGCATACCTTTGTTTGAATAAGGTTAAAAAGTCACATGGGGAGGCATCTACATCTATGTGAAGTGACATCTGGATGCTGTTCTTTCAGGTCAAAGAAAATAATTATCGGGGACATGGAGATAGTGTGGACCAGCTTTGTTGGCATCCAAGTAATCCTGACCTATTTGTTACGGCATCTGGAGATAAAACTATTCGCATCTGGGATGTGAGGACTACAAAATGCATTGCCACTGTGAACACTAAAGGTGACTCTTTAGAGAGAGAGGGTAATAGGAAGATAATTGCTTGTATTCATTCATAGTACTCCGCTGTGTATGTGACATTCTGAGCTGAATAAGAGTTTCCATCTCCAAGGACTTCCCCTGCAGGAGAGAGACATATGTATATAAATAACGTATTTTATAATGCAGAGGTCTGCAAGGCAGATACCCAGAATAGAAATGAAAACAAACGTCTGCCTAGGGGAGCCAGGGAAGGGCTCACCAAATTTGAGCAAACTCTTAGGATAGCCATAGGAATTTAGTGGTCTGGGTGCAGTGGGTGAGTAATGGGGCGGAGGGCACATCCTGTGCAGAGGCATGTAGAATTTGGAAAATCCTGATGAGTTAGAATGGTTGAAACCTGTCTTGGTGGTCTGGGAAAAAGTGACCAGAAAGTTGTGCAGTACATTTATAGGCTCTGTTATAACTGTTGAGGCCATTATTGTATGGACTCTAAGGTTTCATTGATCATAAGATGCTCCATTAGGAAAGAAAGTTGGTAGGTAACTGTGATGCACCCAAATTTTGAAATGCTTCCTTATACATTTAAAGGTATAGTATAGATATTAAAATGTGAAAAAAATACGTGCTTTAGAATGGAAAAAGTTGATGAGATTTTTAGTTGATGTGTTCAGTGTGGGCCACTGGACTTTGTTGACAAGACACTGGAGGCAGAATGGTGTGGCGTTTTCCCCAAGTATACAGCTGCTGATGCATGAGTGATTCAGGGTGAACATTAAAAACCACTTATGTAAATATTTTAATGTCTACTAGAAGAACTA
>NW_016109023.1:0-2590 GCF_001604975.1 Cebus imitator | reverse complement strand
CGCCTTCCTCAGCCTCCCAAAATGCTGGGATTACAGGCATGAGCCACTCTTAAAGTTTCAACTTAAATATCACTTTCCCTTCAGGGAAGCTTCCCCGCTACCCCGAGGTTAGAGGTAGGTTAGAGGCTTATTTTCTGTAGGAAGCACTTTTCCTTCTGTATTGTAATTGCATGTTTATTTGCCCATGTCTCCTGTTGGACTGTGATTTCCATGATGATAGGGACAGTGTTTGCTTTGCTTAGTGTTGAATCCCTAATGTCTAGTCCTGTACCTGCTCCATGTAGTAGGATCTTAGTAAATATTTGTTCTCTAAATGAATGTAATTGTGGAATTGAAATTCAGGTCTGTTCAATTCCAGCCCTCCACTATCCTATGTGAGCAATGCAAGGTCAAGTGAGATAGGTTCTGTGAGAGAAAGGCCAGGAGTTTGCTGTGGAATTACAAGGAAAGAACATACATACCATATCGGGAGGTTGAAGGAGGCAGCTCGTGAGCTTGATCTGAAAGGTGAGCAGAATTTTAAGAACTGACAAAGCAGGCATGAGTGAGCATGACTTATTTGAAGAGTGGCTAGGTCAGGGTTGTTGGGGTGTGGTAGCAGATAAGGGAAATAAGAGAGGGCATGATAATGGGAAGATGAAATCTAATTTGGGACTGGATTATAAAAGGCCTTTAATTTTATGCTTAGTATCTTGGATTTTATTTTGTAGGCAGTGGGGATTCTATCACTTTTTAAGAAAAACCTTTTTATTATAAAACACAGATATTGAAAACCACATGTATAGCTTAATGAACTCTTATGGGCTTTACTCCTGTGCAACCCGGCCCGCTGGAGAAATAGTTCTTTCCAGCCACCCCAGAAGTCCATCTGTGTGTTTTGTCCTAATTACAACTCCCTTCCACAAAAGTAAACACTATCCTGACTTTGATAATGTTTCTTCATAGTTTATCGACCACATGTGCAGCTCCTAGATACCCTAGTTTTGCTCATTAAAAAAAAAATTTGATACGTCTTTTGTGTCTGTTAAATTACTCAAAAGAAATTTCCTAAAACATAGCTGTTGAAAAACCAGACTGTTCATATGTGGAGATGCTCCCAGTTTGGCTTTTGCTGATTCCATATGCTATTTATTTGTGCTCTATTTTATAAAGAGATGCTTCTCATCTGTGATTTGGTTACCCAGTAGTACAGTTCATCTAGGGAAGGCAGGATACAATTTTGATTCTTTCCTTTTGTCAGATAATGATTTAGTTTCCTGCCACCTCCAAAGAGGATCAGTTAGGTTTTTTTATTTTTAAAGAATCATTATGGGCTCATGTTTTTAAACACAGTTGATGTGTTTCCATCTCTTGTAATCGTTATGCTTATTGAAGCTCAAATTATCCCATCTTTGGCCAATAGGAACCTCTTCAGGTTGGTTCCTGAACCCTTTTTTGATATAATCCCAGTAGTCTTCTGTTTCTTGCTCTCTAGTTTGATAAGATGTTCCAAGTTCATCTTGTACATTTTTTGCCTTATATTTCTTGCCTCCGACCTTTAATCAGAAAATTCTCTAAGAAGTCTTACATTCTGGCTGTGTGTAATGGCTCATGCCTGTAATCCCAGCACTTTGGCACTTTTGGAGTCCGAGGTAAGTGGATCACTTGAGGCCTGGCAAACATGGAGAAACCCCGTCTCTACTAAAAATAGAAAAATTAGCTGGGCAGGGTGGCACAAGCCTGTAATCCCAGCTACTCAGGAGGCTGAGGCAGAAGAATCGCTTGAACCTGCGAGGCGGAGGTTGTAGTAAGCTGAGGTTGTGCTCCAGCAGCCTGGGCGACTGAGTGAGTGAGACTCCACTTAAAAAAAAAAACAAAACAAAAAAAAACGAAAAGAAGCCTTACATTCTTTTACTGAGAAATGACACTGAAGTTAGAAATGTTCATTACTGATGGGTTGGCCTAGGAATTACATGTGTGTAGATATATATTTAAAGATAAAATATCTTATAAATTCATATTGATAACTTCCAGTTAAAATTGAGGACTCCAGGGATTTTACTAAACCTCTTCTATATTACAAATATATTTCTTTCCTTCCAAATTGAGTATTCTGGTTCTCAAGGGCACAGGGGATCATAGAATTAGAATATCCGATGGTTACTTATTACCTGTATCTGTTGGTAAATATATAGATATCTCAGAATTTCAGTATTACTGCCACTACCACCAGTGTGATGACTTGAAACAAAAAATATTTTTGCTTTTTGCATGTGCTCTTTCCATTCTTCCCCCATTAAAAAAAAATGGTACTAAATATTGTAGGAGTGTACAGCTGTTACATATTATAACCTCCTTTTAAACCACATATAGTTTTTGCAAGAAACTGTATATTCAGTGTTCAGCACTAGTCCTTATACTTGTAGTCCCTAGTCATTTTTGTTGTTGAAGCTCATTCTGTAGTTAAGATTCTTCAGGAAGTGTTCATGTGAACGTTATTCCTGGAGTTCTTATCATAACTTATTTACGTACTTACAAAACTTACAATTTTCTAAAACCGTATTGTGCTTATTGTTTGTATCTTTATGTTTGAAATTTAGTTTTGCTGGAT
>NW_016109022.1:0-6095 GCF_001604975.1 Cebus imitator | reverse complement strand
TCTCCTACATCTCTCTGTTTCCTGAAATCCAGGGGCTTAGATGAAAATGACACCTGGAGGAACTGGCACCTGCACCATTGTGTCACTCTGGTTACATGGCTGAGTAGCCTCTAGGCTCTCTACCCTTCCCCCTGAGCCAGGGCAGTCTGTTCTTCTCCAGCTATAGTCATAGCTCCCCATCCAGGGCCTCGGTTCACATTTCAATCAGTACAAGCCCCAGACAGTGAAACCCAATTCCCATTTCCCTTAGCCTCCCACTGATACACCTGGCTCCCCAGCCAATCTTCCTGCAGTCACCTCTGCCCAGCTCAGCTTCAGCAGGAAAAAGCCAACACTCTCAGCTGCAGCTGTACCAGAGGAAATCACAACCATCCACATAGCCCACACTTTTCCTCCAGCACCCCCAGCCCCAGAATCACTGATCATAACAGCAGCACCAACCACTGCTACTGTGACAGGCCAGGTCTCACTAACGTAGACCTCCATAACAATTGCTTCAGTACTGACTGAGTGGCTAAGTTAAATATTAAAAGCTAAAAAAGCCAGTGCCCTTATACAAAGGCTGAAATGTAACCAAAGCCCACAAAGAATTTTTCCTAGGCCTTTCCTTAACCTTAAAGCATGACAAAATAACAAAGGAATTCTTAGCAGGACCCATTTATGGTTAAGTTTTATTGGGGGTCTGAAGAAACTCCTCAGGCTTCCACAAACAAGTTTATTTGGGAATCTGAAGGAACTCTCCAAACCTCTATGATTTAGCAGGAGACAAGATAAGAGTAATCACCCCAGCACTTGGGCCCACTAAGTAAATTTACTGAGGCTCCAGAATAAGGTCTTCAGGACTCAGACCTCAGCTATAGATTAAAAGAAATTAATCACTTATGTATTTAAGTGAATACACACTTACACATAGCCATGTAGCTTAGAAAGTATATTAGCTCTGGAAAACTTTGTGATTTTGAGTTGGTGTGGTGATAATTTCCAGGCCTTCTCTCTGTAACTAGTTGCAGAAATAAAAACTCTCTTCCTCCCCAGTTCATCTGCATCTCGCTGTTGGGTCATGAGAAATAGCAGCCTGACCCTCAGTTTGGTCCAGAGCACTATCACCATCACTTTGTGGAAAATATATTCTATGCCAGGCATTGTGCTAAAGTTTTTGCAGAAATCGAACTCATATTCTCCACCTTTACTTTCGCCCTGCTCTCATGCATGTAGCCCTATCCACATACTATTTGCACTATAATTAAACTCACTTTAAAAAAAAAGTCTTTGGCCGGGCGCGGTGGCTCAAGCCTGTAATCTCAGCACTTTGGGAGGCCGAGGCGGGTGGATCACGAGGTCAAGAGATTGAGACCATCCTGGCCAACATGGTGAAACCCTATCTCTACTAAAAAAAATACAAAAATTAGCCGGGTATGATGGCACGTGCCTGTAGTCCCAGCTACTCAGGAGGCTGAGGCAGGAGAATTGTTTGCATCCAGGAGGCGGAAGTTGCAGTGAGCTGAGATCGAGGCACTGCACTCCAGCCTGGTGCCCGGCAACAGAACCAGAATCTGTCTCAAAAAAAAAAAAAAAGAAAGAAAGAAAAAGAAAAAAGAGAAATAGGTAGGAGTTTGAGATCATCCCACAAAGGTTAATGCTCCTAATAGTTGCACCTGGAAAGGCCTGCAACAGAACAATTGTTGTTTGTGTCACTGGCTGTGCCCAAAAAACTGGTAGAACAATGATGATCCAAAGGTAAATGTGGGCATTTATTCACGTCTCACTTAAGGAGAAAAGAGTTGTTATACAAGGCCTGATCTTTTCTGGGTATTTTGTTTTCCTGCAGGTGGTAAAGGCATTTGTAGTCCTAACTCCAGCCTACTCCTCTCATGACCCAGTTGCACTGACACGGGAACTCCAGGAGCATGTGAAAAGGGTGACTGCTCCATACAAATACCCCAGGAAGGTAAACATTGGGTTTCTGGTAAGCTGGGAATCAGATGGGCACACTCTGCCTGGGCTCCCATTTAGGGCCAGGCACTGTGCCAGGCACTGGGGATTTGGAGAGGTAACCTTGGCTGCTGCTTCAGTTTTTTTCTGTGTTTCTTCACTTGGGTTCTACCCAAAGAACGTTTTGTTCTGGTTCTAAGAACAGCCTGATCCCTAACCCATAAATCAGATATAAGGGGTGGTGCTTATATTCTGTCCAAACAATCCTGTGCTCCAGGCTCCAGCTGTTTTGCTCCTGGCCATCTGGGGAGAAACCGTGAATCAAGGATGCTTTCCAAGGACAGACAGACAGTAATAGCTTTTTCAAAACAAAAATCTTTTTGAGAAATGATGATTTCCAAGTGTTTTTTGTTTTGTTTGTTTTGTGTTTGGTCGCCAGGTGGCCTTTGTTTCAGAACTGCCAAAGACGGTTTCTGGAAAGATCCAAAGGAGTAAATTGCGAAGTCAGGAGTGGGGGAAATGAGATGCAGCCACAGGAAGGCCCCATAGACCTCTGAAAGCTCCACCTGGAACTAATGGATCACTGGTCAGCCCCCACGGGGGCATCATCTCTTCAACCCTGAAGATGTTAAAGGCCTGCAGCTTCCAAACGGGCATCCCCAGGATCACTAGGCAATGCTGGAAAGGGCAAAAGAACATCTCTGGCCCCGACCACAGACATGCTGCCCTGCCTAGCAAATGCTCAGTGGCTTCACTTCTCCCTCTGTCTGGGGGGGCAGGCTCAGCATCTGCCCACTTGCCCACTGGTCTCACTTACTAGAGCTTCCAGATTTCCCCCCATAGGACAGGTTACCGTAACCTTGGGGCACTTGTGGTATCATTCTCTGCCAGTGGGAATGTAAAGGCTTCATCCTTAGTATGTGACCATTTGGTAAAAGTATGCAGGACCATAAAATTAGCAATATCCTTTAGCTAAAAAATTCTACCTTTGGGAGTCACCACAAAAGAAAAAAATCAAAATGCAGAAAATGTGTGGCAAACTAAGATAATTATTCAGCATTCTTTAAAAAACAAAAGAAAAAAATTAACATCCAAACAACAAGATGATTAATAAAATTGTAATAGATTAACTCAATAACATTTTATGTGGCCATTAAAATACTTAAGAGCAGTTTAGTATGTCTTGGGAAAAGTGTAAGCTATATTATTTTTATAAATCATAATGAAAATATGTGCATACTAGAGAATCCCAACTCTGAAAAATAAAGAGAAAACTGTAGTTAATTGTAATTTTCTTCTCCTGGAGACTGAGGAGGGAGGGAGAGAAAATAATGGATGGTAATTTTTCTTCCTTTTCCCACTTCATTTCTGTATTTTCCAAGTTTTTGTCCTAAGCATATACAACTATTTTAATGAAAAAGTTATTTTGAAGAAACCGCATACTGCTTCATGTCTAGTTTTTCCCCCACATACTCACACATTATCCCCAAAGTCTGCTGTGTTATGTCTGTATTAGTTAGCATTCTCCAGAGGAAGAGAAGCAAGAGGACATATACAGACATAGGAGAGGGGATTTACGATGGGAATTGGCTCACTTGATTTTGGAGGCCGAGAAGTTCCACAATCTGCCATCTGCATGCTGGAGACCCAGAAAAGCCCATGATATGATTCCATTTGAGTCCAAAGGCCTGAGAACCAGGAAAGCCAATGGTGTAACTCCTGTCTGAGTGCAAAGGCTCAAGAACCAGGAGCTTCACCATCTGAGGACAAGAAAATGCAGGTGTTCCAGCCCGAAATGAAGGCGCAAATCTGTCTTTTCTCCTTTTTCTCCTCTTCATGTGCTAATGGATTAGATGATGGCTGCCCACGGGGCTGAGGGCATATCTTCTTAGTCTCTGACTCAATCTCTAATATCACCTGGAAACACCTCCCAGAAACACACAGAAGTAATGTTCACAGCTATCTGCGGAGTCTTAACCCAGTTAAATTGACACCTAACATTAACCATCACAATGTCTTATCCAGGAGGAGCTTAAGGACCTGAAGCCACGGCCCAGGCCTGCAAACAGGAAAGGGTGGCTCTGGGAGCAACCCTGGAGGAAGAGCCGCAGATGGAAACTGAAGCAATCCCAGTGCTGCTGACCCTGCCCCCAACACCTCCATCACCCTCCAGGGAAAATTCATTGAGCACCTACTCAGTCCTGGGCTCTGAGACTACAGTGATACACCAGAGCCATCCTAGTCCCTACCTATGTGAATTTTCTGGGGCTGCCATAACCAAGTACAACAGACCGGGTCATTTAAACAACAGAAATTACTGTCCTCACTGTTCTGGAGGCTGGAGGTCTAGGATCAGGGGTTTGCAGGATTGGTTTCATTCTGAGGATGTCTACTTGGTTTGTAGATGACTGTCTTCTCCCTTTGTCTTCACGTGGTCTTTCTTCTGTGCCTGTATGTCTGGGGACTAAATACCTCTTTTTCTAAGGACGCTTATCATGTCAGATTGGATTAGGGCCTGCCCTCATAACTTCACTTTAACTTAATTACCTCTTTAAAAACCTTGTCTCCAAAGACAGTCACAATCTGAGGTACTGGGAGGAACTGGGGTATTTGGGGTTAGGACTTCATCATAAGAATTTGGAAAAACAGATTTCAGTCCAAACCCTTGCGGAGTTTAGTCTAGTAGGAAGATCATTATTATTTATTGCAGATTAATGCAAATAAATGTAAAACTGTGCTAAACACCATGAAGAAAAGAATATATTTAAGACATAGACTCAGGGGATTGATCAAGACTCAGGGGACTGAGGGTATCAGGGAGGCTTCTATAAGAAAGTCCTGGCCGGGTGCAGTAGTTTACACCTGTAATCCCAACACTTTGGGAGGCCAAGGCAGGTGGATCGCCTGAGGTCAGGAGTTCGAGACCAGCCGGGCCAACGTGGCAAAACCTCGTCTCTCCTAAAAACACAAAAATCAGCCAGGCGTGATGGCATGCACCTATAATCCCAGCTGCTTGGGAGGCTGAGGCAAGAGAATTGCTTGAACCCAGGAGGCAGAGGTTGCAGTAGCTGAGATCATGCCACTGCATTCCAGCCTAGGCGACAGAGTGAAACTCCGTCTCAAAAAACAAAAAGAAGAAGAAAGTCCCTGGTAAGCTGAGATTGTAGGAAGAGCGGAGGTACACTAACTAAAGAGATGGGACAAGCTATCTGGACAGAGGATACAGCATGTGGAAAGGCCTTGAGTTGGGAAAGACCAATTTGGGTTTCTAAGAACAGCTCCTGCAAAGCACCAGCTATGTCCAGGTGCAGTTCTAGATGTTTCCACGCTCAACCATCCTGTGGGTAGGTACTGATAAAATCCCCATTTTACACATAGAATAGAGAGGAGAAGCCACTTGCTGTGGTTTACACAGCTAGTAACTCACAGAGCTAGAATTCAAACCCAGGTGGTCCTGCTCTGGCAGCCACAGGCTTCACCCTTCAGCACTGATTCAGGACAACCCTGGTTTAGGAGTGTTGTCTTCCTTCTGTGACTGCCAGGGAGCCGCTGAAAGTTTATTGCAGAGAAGAGATCCTCTTAAGAGATCAGGTCAGGCACGGGGGTTCATGCCTGTAACCTTGGGATGCCGAGGTAGGCGGGCAGATTGCTTGAGCCCAGAAGTTGAGACCAGCCTGGGCAACACAGTGAGACCCCATTTTTACAAAAAAAATAGGTTGGCATAGTGGTAAGTACCTGTAGTAGTCCCAGCTACTTGGGAGGTTGAGGTGGGAGGGTCAGTTGAGCCCAAGAGGCAGAGGTCACAGTGAGCTGTGATCACACCAGTGCACTCTAGCCTGGGAGACAGAGGGAGACCCTGTCTCAAAAAAAAAAAAAAAAAAAAAAAAAAAGGCTCAATAGTCCTTTACCAAAAATAGCTTCTTAAAGTGATTTGTGTGTGTGTGTGTGTGTGTGTGTGTGTGTGTGTGTGTGTGTTTTAATGCCCTTTGTCCTCATGGCATTCCTAGGCTGGGCAAACAGTTTATTTTAAAGGTGGGAATCCAGAGAACTGTGGTGATTTGGTGATTTTTCCAAGATCCTGTGCCCTCAATATCATTCCTGCTCTTGCGCTGGGGGATTGGAGAACACATGAGCCTAAAGAGCCTCCAACATGTCAGGAGCCA
>NW_016109021.1:4560-6098 GCF_001604975.1 Cebus imitator | reverse complement strand
AAAAAAAAAAAAAAAAAACAATAAAAATGAATAAAGCAAAATGATGTTATTAACGTCTAATACAAAGGTCATAAAGCCACTAGTACAGAGATTTTGTTCTTAATCCTGGATTCCCACCTTTGCTTTGTACATATACTAAATTGTTTGCATGTAAAAATGTATTATACTTAGATATGCATAGATCATGTTGCTATGTTTCCTTAATCTCAAACCACTTGAAGGAAGAGCTGTTCTATGCAGCTAACTGAAAGTAAAAGAACCTTCTTAACAGCAATCAGGATTTATATTTTAGAACCTCAATCAGAAACAAAATTGGAGAAGTACTCTTATGTTCTTCATGAATTGCAAAATAGCCTCCAGTGTGAACCAGCCTGGTTCCAGGACTGCTTGCCCAGTAAACATATATACTTCTTAGAACCTCGGAGAATATTCACACTGGAAAAACCTTAAAACTCTGAAAATGTTTTACATTTTGTGTTTTTAAGACCTTGCCACCATGGAAGAAAGAGTACAAAGACGGTATTATGAAAAGCTGACGGAATTTGTGGCAGATATGACCAAAATTTTTGATAACTGTCGTTACTACAATCCAAGTGACTCCCCATTTTACCAGTGTGCAGAAGTTCTTGAATCATTCTTTGTACAGAAATTGAAAGGATTCAAAGCTAGCAGGTGAGCAAATGGGTTCAGTGTTCTGAATTAATTCAGCAATTTAAACTCTTTATACCGTCCTGTCGAACGATTCAACCAGTGCAGTTTATGGTAAATTTAACCTTAAATATTAAAAAAAAAAAAAATCAAGACTCCAGTTTTGTGATCTACTGCCAAGGAGAAGTGGATAGACAAAATATTGGGAAATTGCTGCGTTTGTTGCTGATCTGCCTAAAGGTCTTTTTTTTTTTTTTTTTTTTTGTGGCTGTGTGCCACTTCTTGGAGTGGCTCACGCCTATAATCCCAGCACGTTGGGCCAAGGCAGGTGGATCACCTGAGGTCAAGAGTTCTAGGCCATCCTGACCAACATGGGGAAACTGTGTCTCTGCTAAAAATACAAAAATGAGCCAGACGTAGTGGTGGGCACCTGTAATCTCAGCTACTTGGGAGGCTGAGACAGGAAAATCACTTGAACCCAGGAGGCAGAGGTTGCAGTGAACCAAGATTGCGCCACTGCACACTAGCCTGGGTGAGAAAGCAAGACTCCATCTCAAAAATATAAAAATAAAAAATTCAAAAAGCATGTATCAAATACCTACAGAATGCAAGATGCTGTCTTAAATGCCACTGGGCATGTATAAAGGTATTCAGAGCTCTTGCTCTCATGAGTTTACATCTTGATTAGTGAATTGAGGAGTACAGACATGACAGCTCTATCAGGTAGAGTAGGAGGAAGATCCCTAAGGGAGGGCTTTAAGTACTTTCTCTTTAATTTATGTTGCTATAATCATAAAATGTTATATTTTTCTGGATATTTTTTCTGTGGGCCAAGCTGGATTTTTCTTTTTTTTTTTTTTTAAAGACAGGGTCTCACCGTGTCACCCAGG
>NW_016109021.1:0-1454 GCF_001604975.1 Cebus imitator | reverse complement strand
ATAATATATGTTCTTAATTAGGGACGGGGTCTTGCTATATGACCCAAGCTAGTCTTGAACTCCTGAACTCAAGCGATCCTCCTGCCAGCCTTGGCCTACCAAAGTGCTGGGATTATAGCTGTGAGCCACTGCGCTGGGCCAGATTTATTTATTTATTTATTTATTTTGAGACAGTCTCACTCTGGTGCCCAGGCTGAAGTGCAGTGGCGCAATCTCCGGTCACTGCAACCTCTGCCTCCCGGATTCAAGGGATTCTCCTGCCTTAGACTCCCAAGTAGCTAGAATTACAGATACCCACCACCACACCAAGCTAATTTTTGTATTTTTAGTAGAGACGGGGTTTTGCCTTGTTGGCCAAGCTGGTCTCAAACTCTTGACTTCAGGTGATCCAAGCACCTCAGGTTCCCAAAGTGCTAGGATTATTACAGGGGTGAACCACCGAGCCCTGCCAGAAATTTTTATTTGTTCATTTTGGTTCAGAAAACAAGAGATTCAGGAAAGCACTGAGAATTACTCTGACCCAAAGTGACATTTGGAAGCAGGCTGTGTGGTAAGCAGTCCAAATCCTAGCAGGAGAATGGAGCACTCCCCAGAGGGTCAGTAGAGCAAGAAAATGACTCATACATTAGATAATTTATTTAAGACAGAAAAACATAAGGCTATGATTAAGCCAAAGAATGTCAGGGATAAAAATGAAAGGCAATTAGAAACACAACTAAAAACAGAAAGTTGTGTAACATTGCCGTATTGGCGGGTCACAGTGGTTCATGCCTGTAATCCTAACACATTTGAGAGGCTGAGGCAGGAGGATGCTTGAGCCCAGGAATTCTAAACCAGCCTGGGCAACATGACGAAACCCCATCTTTACAAAATACAAAAATTAGCCAGGCATGGTCATGTGCACCTGTGGTCCCAGCTACGCCAGAGGCTGAGGTGGGAGGATTGAGCCCAGGAAGTAGAAGCTACAGTGAGCCATATTCATGCCACTACACTCCAGCCTGGATGACACAACACCCTGTCTCAAAAAAAAAAAAAGAATGCCCTATTAGCAAAGGATTAGGTGCTACAGAGAAAAATATTTATGTTGTCATAATAATGTAAATAATGCCATTAGGCCGAGCGCAGTGGCTCACACCTGTAATCCCAACACTTTGGGAGGCCGAGGATCACCTGAGGTCAGGAGTTCGAGACCAGCCTGACCAATTTAGAGAAAACCCATCTCTACTAAAAATACAAAAATTAGCCAGGTGTGGTGGTGCATGCCTGTAATCCCAGCTACTTGGGAGGATGAGACAGGAGAATCACTTGAACCTGGGAGGCGGAGGTTGCAGTGACTGCACCATTGCACTCCAGCCTGGGCCACAAGAGCAAAAGTCCGTCTCAAAAATAATAAAAATAAAAAAGGAAAAATAATGACATAGATTGTCAACTTTTATAATCTGCCTACAGACAAA
>NW_016109020.1:2893-6100 GCF_001604975.1 Cebus imitator | reverse complement strand
TTTTTTTTGAGACGGAGTTTCACTCTTGTTACCCAGGATGGAGTGCAATGGCGCGATCTCGGCTCACCGCAATCTCCGCTTCCTGGGCTCAGGCAATTCTCCTGCCTCAACCTCCTGATTAGCTGGGATTACAGGCACGCGCCAGCATGCCCAGCTAATGTTTTGTATTTTTAGTAGAGATGGGGTTTCACCATGTTGACCAGGATGGTCTCGATCTCTTGACCTCGTGATCCACCAGCCTCGGCCTCCCAAAGTGCTGGGATTACAGGCTTGAGCCACTGCACCCGGCTCATTCTATTTTTAATATGCAATTATTTTGGACTTTACCAAGGGGTAAAGAAATTTTGGATTGTTTTTTAAAAAATGAAGTTTTAAAAATTACAAAACAATTCTTCATTGTTAAATATTTGGGAAATTTTTTGAAAAATGGGAAGAATTAAATCAACATAGTTTTCTTATCTTCAGATCATTATTTCCCTTTAACTTTTTTTCCTGAAACTAGTTTATTGTTAGAAGATTGGAGATGATGCATTAAAATATTTAAATTTAGGTAGAAAATATGTGACTGGATTAAATAAATCTGATTTCATGATTTGACAGTAAATTGTTACATTATCATTTAGATAATGTGTTCTTCAGGATACAAGCATATTATTCATTAGGAGTCTTAATTTAATTCAAAAAACGAAAGTAGATTATCTCCAAGTAAACGGAGCAGTTGCTCTTTCTTTGTAAAAACAGAGATTCTCAATTTTGTTTTGGGTTTTCAAAAGACAATCACAATCCAGTAGAGGTTACTCTTATTCTGAAAAAAGCTTTTTATAATTTTGTCAGAGGATTTGCAGCATAATTTTGTTATCACAAATTCTGAAAATACTGTGTACAAGATGCATAATATTTGATAAATGAGGGCAGAATAATAAACGTGGCCTATCTGAAATATTGTATCTGACAAAACCAGTTGTTGCTATTATATTTGACATCAAGAATTATCCTTTTATTTGTAACTTGTAACTTGTTTATTGCATATTGGGACTGTTACAACAAACCTCCAACAAGATGAGGGGGATTTCTAGAAAAATTTAAGTTATCTTAAAAGTCCTTTACATTCATTATTTGATTTAAATATGAAATGTTTTTGAATTTAAAAAATTTTGACTTTAATTATTAGTTCTGAAAATTAAAAAAAACCCATCTCTCCTTTACAAGAAATGTGTAGTTGTGTTTTAGAACAGTGCCTCTCAAGCTATAGTGTACAGAGGAATCATTCAGAGTGTTCGTTAAAGTGTAGTTTCTGTTTGAGCAGGTCTGGTGTGGAGCCTGAGATTCTACATTTCTAACAAACTCACTGCAGAAGCTGTTGGTCTGAGGACTACACTTTGAATAACAAGATTTTAGAGGAAGAGAAAAAAGAAAATGCATTTGGAAAAGTGTCTGATAGATCAATTTAATTACACATAAATTGCTCATGAAATGCTGGCATCAGGAAAGGCTATCATTGAATACTAAACAATTCACAACTGCAATAATGTGTGAGATTTTAACTCAGGTACATTTTCCAAAACATTTTTCTTTTGTGCACTTACTAACTCCACAGCTCTGTCACTCTGACACAACAAGTTTAAACTAGAGTCGATTGCAGACATCAAACATAAAATACGAGTTCATATTTTGGATTTGTGTTTGTAAGGAAACTTGAAATGAGTCTTTTCCAAGTCTTTGAAGATATGCAAATGTAGTCATTTTCATTAATTACTCTTTTTTTTTTTTTTTTTTTTTTTTGAGATACAGTCTTGCTCCTGTCACCCAGGCTGGAGTGCATTGGCTTGATCTTGTCTCACTGCAACCTCCACCTCCCAGGTTCAAGTGATTCTCTTGCCTTAGCTTCCCACGTAGTTGGGATTACAGGCACCTGCCACCATGCCCGGCTAATTTTTGTATTTTTAGTGGAGACGGGAGTTTACCATGTTGGCCAGGCTGGTCTCAACTCCTGACCTCTGGCAATCCGCCTGCCTCGGTCTCCTCAAAGTGTTGGGATTATAGGTGTGAGCCACTGCGCCTGGCCACAGGAAGTTTGATGATTCACAAAAGCATACTAATCTTGTATTGGTATGGGAACTAAGAGAAGAGTTCTGCCTTTGAATATTAGGGATTCAGGGGGTGACAGCATTCTCTTGGAATCTTGAGTGTTGAAATGCTAAGGTTGGAAGGCAAAGGGGAAAGAATATTGCCTGTTCAGGTACCTTAACTTTACAGAGTTCCCTAATTCTGTATTGATGATACCTATTGGGAAACTGTAGTTTTTTTTCAGTAAGTGTAAGAACATCATGCTTATGGTCGGGAACAGTTAACCATTTTCAGTGTGCCTGGATTTCTTAATGCATTCAAGAGTTTGTTCATTAATTCAACCCATTATTGATTACCTACCAAGAGATAGGATCTGTTCTAAGTTTTGAGGGTATAGCAATAAGCAAGACACATGTGCTCCCCATTGGGAGAGTACAGATAATAAACATAGGAAGAACTCAGAATAGTGGTGTTTGAGGAAAATAAACAGCATAAGGAAAAAAAGAATGATGGGGATGTATGAGGTTTTTTTTAGATTAGGTGACACTAGGAAAGACTTAAAAGGAGAGATTTGAGCTACAGAGATAAAAATTTCCAAGCAACTTGAGGGCAAAACCCTGAGGCAGAAACGAACTTTTTGTGTGCCTGAGAATCTAGTAAGACTAGTGATAAAAACTAGTAGGAGAGTGGAGAGTTGGGCTCACCCACCCAAATCACTGGGGATCTCTCACAGGCAATGGTAAAAATATTTAGCTTTTTTAAAAAATAGAAATATGCTTATTAAATGATTATATTTTGATTTTGGAACTAAAATAAGTTTTGTAGATTCAGGGCCACTGAGAAGACTGAGGTGAGAAAAAGGTGAGAAATGTGCAGAGCAGGGTTAGAAGCATAGACTAGCCTACCTGGAAGAGGGTTTCTAAATCACTGACACTTGTCTCTTTAACATTGCTGTTTACGTTATTTTTGAGTAAGCCCTGATTTTCATCTGTTAATAAGTTATAATTTTACTGTTTGCTGTTTTTTTTTTGTTTGTTTGTTTTTGAGACGGAGTTTCACTCTTGTTACCCAGGCTGGAGTGCAATGGCGCGATCTTGGCTCACTGCAACCTCCGCCTCCTGGGTTCAGGCAATTCTCCTG
>NW_016109020.1:0-1543 GCF_001604975.1 Cebus imitator | reverse complement strand
TTAGTAGAGACGGGGTTTCACCATGTTGACCAGGATGGTCTTGATCTCTTGACCTCGTGATCCACCCGCCTCGGCCTCCCAAAGTGCTGGGATTACAGGGGTGAGCCACCTGCTGTTGTGCCCAGAGCATCTCCATCGCAGTGCAGTAACTGAAGTGAGACTAAAAAGCTCTCACTTGAGGGCCATTTTTCATGGAAAAACACTTGGGTTAGTGGTTGCTTAAGTTAGGCTTTGAGGATGTGCACAGGAAACTCTGGCTAGAAATTGATTTGAGAGCAGTGTAAACATATAAGGGTGACTTCAAGCTGGTCTGTGGACGTGTTCTAAACCAGGGGTAATTAAGACTGAAAATATGTAGATCTGGATTCTGAAGGATATTGAATGCCAAATTAAGAAATTTAGATTTTGTCATCCCGCTTTAATCCATGCTCTGGCATCCAGTTGCCCTTCCTTTTGGTAACTTGTATTATGAAACCAAAAATGTTTTTATTATTTCTAAAGTTATTTATTATTTTTCACCCCCTCTCAAATTAAAGCTTTAGGCTTTGGGAAGCCAGCCATTGAAGGTTATTGAACTGAGGCACTGAGGCAAGGCACTGTGAAAGCAGTGTTAGAAAATTGGTGATAATATTCAAGATAGGTGGGAAGGAAAAACAGATGAACTATTTAGAAAGCTATTACAGTAGTTCTGAGAGAGGTGAGTAGGGCCTGAACTAGTTCATTATTTGTTCATTCAGTGAAAATGGAATATAAGAGTATAAGAAGCATTCTTTAATTGGCTGTGAATCTCCGCTTTTATAGTTAGGTTACAAAGAGGCTATATCAAAGAAGAATTGGTAGGACTTGGAAACCATGAATGTAAAGACAAAAGAATATTAGTGCTTATTAAATCAGTTTCAGAGACTGCCAAAATTGTTAATTGCCATGAAAATTTGTATAAAATTGAATATTGCTCATAAATATAGATTATGACTTGGGGCTTAAAAATTACTAGTTTTTACTATTTTAAAGCCATTTATTATGTGATCATTTCTACTGGCATAGGAGCATGTATTAGAAATTTTAAGATATTGAGTGACATATGGCTTAAATGTTAGGTATCTGTTCTTAATATAAAGTCCACGTTCCCAGGAAGTAGGAGCTTCTAAAAACAAAGTCATGCCCTGCCCATTCCCCACTTTCATTTTTGCCATTCTGAGTAATTTCTGTTAAGCCATTTCTTATATTCAGAAGTTGGGAATAAGTAGTATGTTCCTTATGGATATGCTTCAGTTGGTTCCTAGGCAGCTTGGTGTCAAATTTGTGGTTCTTTTTTTTTTTTTTGGTAATTTGCAAACTCTCTCAAACCCTTTTCAAAATGAAGGGATGAATATATGTGGAACCACTGATAAATAACTGCGTGGAATAGTGTTTGGAAAACATACTATTTTAGTGCTGTATTATTGTAGACTTAAAGGATTTGCCATATTATAAAAACATTTCTGAAAAGGAGCTTGTGACCTATTGCCCATTAATTGGTTTTGTTTTATGTGTAGTTTTTTTT
>NW_016109019.1:4465-6112 GCF_001604975.1 Cebus imitator | reverse complement strand
CTTGCTCTATCGCCAGGCTGGAGTGCAGTGTTGCAATCTCAGCTCACTGCAACCTCCACCTCCCGGGTTCAAGTGATCCTCCTGCCTCAGCCTCCCGAGTAGCTGGACTACAGGTGCGTGCCACCATGCCCAGTTAATTTTTGTATTTTTAGTGGAGATGGGGTTTCACCAGTTGGCCAGGATGGTCTCAATCTTTTGACCTCATGATCTGCCCACCTCAGCCTCCCAAAGTGCTGGGACTACAGGCGTGAGCCACTGCGCCTGGCCTGATTAGTAACTTTTATGCTATAACAGGCTGTTATGGCTCAGTGGAAGTCAGTCTAGGCTGAACTCAGTGGTTTAAACAAGTAGATGCTTCTAGCTTAGCTGCTTGAGACGTGTTTGTGCAAACAATTGAAAACAGTCAAGACACCTTATATACTTTATACCCAGTGGCCTTCCTTGGACTTTATTATTTATTTATTTATTTTTTTGAGACGGAGTTTCGCTCTTGTTGCCCAGGCTGGAGAGCAATGGCGCGATCTCGGCTCACCGCAACTTCCGCCTCCTGGGTTCAGGCAATTCTCCTGCCTCAGCCTCCTGAGTAGCTGGGACTACAGACATGCGCCACCATGCCCAGCTAATTTTTTTGTAGTTTTAATAGAGACAGGGTTTCACCATGTTGACCAGGATGGTCTCGATCTCTTGACCTCGTGATCCACCCGCCTCGGCCTCCCAAAGTGCTGGGATTACAGGCTTGAGCTACCGCGCCCGGCCCTATTATTTATTTTTATTTATTTTTTATTTTTTGAGACAGAGTCTTGCTGGAGCGTAGTGACATGATCTCGGCTTACTGAAACCTCAACCTCCAGGGTTCAAGTGATTCTCGTACCTCAACCTCCCAAGTAGCTGGGAGGACTGCAGGTGCCTGCCACCACACCCGGCTAATATTTGTATTTTTGGTAGAGATGGGGTTTCACCATGTTGGTCAGGCTGGTCTCTAACTCCTGGCCTCAAGTGATCCACTCACCTCGACCTCCCAAAGTGCTGGGATTATAGGCATGGGCCACCCTTCCCGGCCCGGACCTTGCTTTAATATGCCAACTTCCCTCTTAAAATATAAACCTCTGAATTGACCACAGTCCTCCAGATATGCTCTGATAAGTGGCAGGTATTTTGAAAGACTGGACTAGGATACTAGATTCAGATTACTGTATCTTCAGCCAAACTCCCTATTCTGTAATTACTTTATAGAATCTATACTAGATTAACTTCAAATTTGTTGTTACCATCTTCAAAAACATGAGAAAAGTATAGACTTAAAAATTATAGACCAACACTTGTCAATTCTACTGAAAACATCTAATATTCTAGAGAATAAAAGGCTTTTGGGAATTCCCAAGTATATGCCTCCATATAACAATCTCTGGAATATGAAATAAAATATAACTAGAAAAAGACCCCTGGATACCCACTGATCATATAAATCCAGGACTACCGTGCTTTATAGAGTTAATTAAATTCTCTTTTCAACTTTTGCCTGGCCAGGCTGGGCGTGGTGGCTCAAGCCTGTAATCCCAGCACTTTGGGAGGCCGAGGCGGGTGGATCATGAGGTCAAGAGATCGAGACCATCCTGGTCAACATGGTGAAACCCCGTCTCTACTAAA
>NW_016109019.1:0-1370 GCF_001604975.1 Cebus imitator | reverse complement strand
AAAAGAAAAAAGATCCTGAAGCTATCTAGGGGGAAAAAGAAAAAAGAAAAAAACGAATCTCCTCAATGGGTGATATAATTTGGCTCTGTGCCTCACCTAAATCGCATCCCAAATTGTAATCCCCATGTGTCAAGGGAGGGACCTGGTGGGAGGTGACTCGATGATGGGGGCAGTTTCCTCCATGCTGTTTTCCTGATAGAGTTCTCATGAGATCTGATGGTTTAAAAGTTCACCCTTTGTACTCTCTCTCTCCTGCCACCATGTAAGACTTGCCTTGCTTTCCCTTCTGCCATAGTTGTAAGTTTCCTGATGCCTCCCCAGCCATGTGGAACTATGAGTCAAATATCTTTTCTTAATTACCACAGTCTCAGGTAATTCTTTATAGCAGTGTGAAAACAAACTAATACAATGGGTTAAAATCAGCATTAGGAGCCAGGCACAGTGGCTCACCCCTGTAATCTCAGCCCTTTGGAAGGGTGAGGCAGGCAGATCACCTGAGGTCAAGGATTCAAGACCAGACTGGCCAACATGTTGAAACTCCATCTCTACTAAAAATACAAAAATTAGCTGGGCATGGTGGTTGCACACCTCTAGTCCCAGCTACTCAGGAGGCTGAGGTAGGAGAATAGGTTGAACCTGGGAGGCAGAGGTTGCAGTAAGCCAAGATTGCACCATTGCATTCCTGCCTGGGTAACAAAGCAAGACTCTGTCTCAAAAAAAAAGAATCAGCATTAGGAAAAAAATATTAAACAGATTATACAATAGGACTGCATAACCTGTGGTAAGGTTGTTTCATAAAGCTTTTTTCAGAGGTGAGTATATATGTACGTAATAAGTAATGATATGTAAAATACATTTTTTATCCTTCCTCAACTCTGAAGGGTTTTTTTACTGTGAGTTGTAGGCAAAAAACTTTGAAAGCCACTGCTGTTGAGAAAACAATAATTCTCAACCTTTAGTGTTGTAAGAATGTTAATTCTTGAGCTCCACAAAATTCAAGTCTCTGAGGAGTTCAGGAATCTGTGTCTGTGTGTGTGTGTGTGTTGTGTGTGAGTGTATATGTGTGTGTGTGTGTGTGTCTGTGTGTGTGTAAGTAATCTGAGATGAAATTTCACTTGTTACCCACGCTAGAGTGCAATAGCACCATCTCAGCTCACTGCAACCTCTGCCTCCCGGATTCAAGTGATTCTCCTGCCTCAGCCTCCCAAGTACCTGGGATTACAGGCAACTGCCATCACGCCCAGTTAATTTGTATTTAGTAGAGACAGGGTTTCACCATGTTGGTCAGGCTGGTCTCAAACTCCTGACCTCAGGTGATCTACCCACCTCAGCCTCCCAAAGTGCTGGGATTACAGGCATGAGCCACTACA
>NW_016109018.1:8562-9939 GCF_001604975.1 Cebus imitator | reverse complement strand
ATATTTTTGGGACAGTCTTGCTCTTTCACCCTGGCCGGAGTGCAGTGGTGTGATCTCAGCTCACTGCAACCTCCACCTCCCAGGATCAAACGATTCTCTTGCCCCAGCCTCCCAAGTAGCTGGGACTACAGGTGTGTACCACCACGCCCGGCTAATATATATATATATTTTTTTTGTTGTATTTTTGGTAGAGACAGAGTTTCGCCATGTTGGCCAGGCTGGTCTCGAACTCCTGACCTCCAGTGATCTGCTTGCCTTGGCCTTCCATTCTGCTGGGATGACAGGCGTGTTCAGCCTGGCTCTTCCATTTCACATTCCCACCAGCAGCAGCGCACAAGGGTTGCAGTTTCTCCACATCTTCCAGTTTCTGTTCTTCCGAGAGTAGCCATCCCAGTGGGTGTGAAGGAGCATCTCCCTCTGGCTTTGACTTGTATTCCTCTGGTGACTAATGACATTTTGTTGATGTTTTGCTTACTGTGGACATTTTTTGCATTCACTGATTTTTTAAAAATACTGTCTTACGATATTATTTATCTTTTTGTGTGTGTGAGATGGAGTCTCACTCTGTCGCCCAGGCTGGAGTGCAGCAGTGCAATCTCGGCTCACTGCAACCTCCGCCCCCCAGGATCAAGTGATTCTCCTGCCTCAGCCTCCCGAGTAGCTGGGACCACAGATGCCTGCACCAACTGGCTAATGTTTGTATTTTTGGTAGAGACGGGGTTTTGCCATGTTGGCCAGGCTGGTCTCGAACTCCTGGGCTCAAGTGATCCACCTGTCTGTGCCTCCCAAAGTGCTGGGATTACAGGCGTGAGCTACTGCACCCGGCTCGGTATCATTTATCTGGATGGCTGAGGCGTTTGGCACCTCTTGAAATGTTGTGCCGGAGGCTCATGGCTGGCTCCCCTCACCCTAATGCCAGCTCTGTCAGATCCTGTCTTTGTTTAAAATGTTGATACTTGGCCGGGCGTGGTGGCTCATGCCTGTAATCCCAACACTAGGAGGCTGAGGCAGGTGGATCACGAGGTCAGGAGTTCGAGACCAGCCTGGCCAATATGGTGAAACCCTGTCTCTACTAAAAACACACAAAAAATTTAGTAGTCAGAGGGGGAGCACACCTGTCATCCCAGTTACTTGGGAGACTGAGGCACGAGAATCATTTGAACCCGGGAGGCAGAGGTTGCAGTGAGTTGAGATTGTGCCACTGCACTCCAGCCTGAGCAACAGAGTGAGACTCCATCTTAAAAAAAAAAAATGTTGAGGCCAAGCGCGGTGACTCACGCCTGTAATCCAAGCACTTTGGAGGCCAAGGCGGGCAAATCACCTGAGGTAGGGAGTTCAGGACCAGCCTGACCAACATGGTGAAACCCCGTCTTTAAA
>NW_016109018.1:3816-5822 GCF_001604975.1 Cebus imitator | reverse complement strand
CCCGGGTTCAAGTGATTCTCCTGCCTCAGCCTCCTGAGTAGCTGAGATTCCAGGCAACTGCCACCACGCCTGGCTACTTTTTGCATTTTTAGTAGAGACGGGGTTTCGCCATGTTGGCCAGGCTGGTCTCAAACTCCTGACTTCATGATCTGCCCACCTCGGCCTCACCAAGTGCTGGGATTACAGGCGTGAGCCACCACAACTGGCCAAAAAAATGGATCTTAATGCACTTAAATGCACATCTGGCCAGGCGCGGTGGCTCACGCCTGCAACCCCAGCACTTTGGGAGGCCTAGGTGGGCAGATCACGAGGTCAGGAGTTTGAGACCGGCTTGGCCAGCATGGCGAAACCCCGTTTCTACTAAAAATACAAAAAATTAGCTGGACATGGTGGTGCGTGCCTGTAATCCCAGCTACTCTGAAGGCTGAGGCAGGAGAATCGCTTAAACCTGGGAGGTGGAGGTTGTAGTGAGCAGAGATCGTGCACTCTAGCCTGGGCGACAGAGTGAGACTTTGTCTCAAAAAAATAGTGCATCTGAATAGCTGCATGTGGCCAGTGGCTACCGTATTGCACGGTGTAGTTGCAGGGGCTGGTGTTCAGTCACCCACAAGATGTCTGACAGAAGATGAATCCAGTGGAGGAAAACAAGGCAGGGGTGGGGGCTGCAGCTTTAAATAGGAGTGCAGGAGACGCCTCCTGGAGAGAGTAGATGGAGGAAGTCAGGCAGATTCTGCAGGGACAGGCATTTCAGGCAGCGGGAGCAGCATGTGCAAAGGCCCTGGGGTGGGAGGGCAGCTCCCCTGGGGCTGGAGCTGATAAGAGCTGATTTAATGTTTAGCAAGGGTGGTGGTGGCTGCCGGGAAGGGAATGGATTTCAGTGGCGTGGGATCAGAGTAAAAGAGGTGAGTATGGACAGCTGTCAGGACCCAGGCAAGGATGGGTATGAGACAGGGCGATGCTGGGTACATTCGGGGGCTAATTTGAGGCCTGCGGGCCCCTTGGACGGGGAATGCTGAGGGTGGACTGGGCTCACGGCGGGGAGAAGAGGACCCTGGGCTGGGGGTGTTAAGTCTGATGCCTCTTCCCTGTCCAGGCAGAGTGTGTCACCGGGTGGGGTATTGACCTTTTGCGATTTCAGAGCCAGGTGTTGTAGGCAGCCACACTTGCAGCTGGGGAGACTGAGGGAGGCTCAGAGAGGGTATGTCCTTCAGCCTCCCAGCGCAAAGTGGCTGCCGGGGCTCCGGCACTCTCACCCTGCCCTTTTCTCTCCACGTCGGGGCAGTGGTCAAGCCAGAGGTGCTACAGAAAGCCACCGTGGAGCTGCTGGACCAGGCACTGTGTGCCAGCCTGTACGGCAACTCGCTCACTGACAGGATGTTGTGCGCCGGCTACCTGGACGGGAAGGTGGACTCTTGCCAGGTGAGCCCCCAACGCCCCAGACCCCAGAAAAACACAGAAAGACATGAGCGTGTTCAAGTGCTGAGGGGTTCACAGATCCCTGGATGCCCGTTCTTGAGGAATTTTAAAGCAATTGGGACTGAGAGGCAGATGCCGCTTAGAGGCTCTTCCAGCTCTAACCTGACTACTCTCCCTCCTCTACCCTCCATGGCTCCCCGCTCCCTCCCAAGGGGCCCCAGAGGCTGCCTGTGATGGGGTCCCTGTGGAAATCCCCCCAGCTCCCCTATAAACTGGGACTTCTGTGTGATACAGACCCTGTCCCCAGCACCTGCCCTGACACAACATGCCCCCCAAGAAACATCTCTTGCAGGAATGATGCCAGCACACGCCCTGGGCATCAGTTTCCCTCCATCTGGACAGGAAAGGCTGGTCTGTGGAAACCCCGTGGACCCTTGCCCCGGGGTGGTCAGCTGGCCATTAGGGAGCTTCAGGCTCAAATCAAGAAGCTTCCAGGAGAGGCCGGGCGCGGTGGCTCAAGCCTGTAATCCCAGCACTTTGGGAGGCCGAGGCGGGTGGATCACGAGGTCAAGAGATCGAGACCATCTTGG
>NW_016109018.1:0-1430 GCF_001604975.1 Cebus imitator | reverse complement strand
TACCAGTGAGATATCTGCAGGCGCCAGCATGGCAGCCATACTGTCAGCCTAGGCAAGTGGTGACATTATCAAAGATCTACTGGGTTAAGAAGAGGAGGGGATGTTATTTGGGTCATGTTTAACCTGTCCATGGTAGGACTGAAAGACATCTTAGACATCCTATAGTCCAGCTGTCTCGGATGTTTTTCTTCCTCCACAGAAGAGGCAACAGGTTCTGAGACATGATCAGCCCACGAGTGCTCTGTGAGCGCACGTGGAGAGAGGCCTTGGCAGTGCCGGCGCGGAGGTGCTGCTTGGGCCTTGCAGCGCCGGCTTTTGGACTGGCTGCTGCTGACCCATCCTGAGGTGTGTTGCTTTCCTAGGGTGACTCGGGAGGACCCCTGGTGTGTGAGGAACCCTCCGGCAGGTTCTTTCTGGCCGGCATTGTGAGCTGGGGGATCGGCTGTGCAGAAGCGCGGCGTCCCGGGGTCTACGCCCGAGTCACCAGGCTGCGTGACTGGATCCTGGAGGCCACCACCACAGCTAGCATGACTCCGGCCCTCGTGGCGGCTCCTGCCCCCGCTGCCCCCAGCACGGCCTGGCCCACCAGTCCCCAGAGCTCCGTGGTCAACACCCCCACCAAATCCACGCCGGCCCCCAGCACTGCGGCTCTTGACTGGGTCACCGTGCCAAAGCTGCAAGGTATTTTCCGGGCGGAAAGGCAGAAGGTGACCTAGGCTCCTATCTCGATTTAGGGAGCTGATGCCTTCATAGAATCTTCCTAATTTTGAGTTTTCCTGTTCAAAGAGTCACGTTTATTCATTTTTCCCCATCTTATTTGGTATGGCCCCCTCACGGTATCTTTCGGTCCACAGGTCTTGCCCATGTCTTGTTAACTATGGCGATTTATCAATGGAATACTTTCATGTGTTTTTTTTTTTTTTTTTTTAGAACAGAGCCTCACTCTGTCGCCCAGGTTGGAGTGCAGTGGTGTGATCTCGGCTCACTGCAACCTCCGCCTCCCCAGTTCAAGCGATTCTCCTGCCTCAGCCTCCCGAGTAGCTGGGACTACAGGCACGTGCCACCACGCCTGGCTAATTTTGTATTTTGAAGAGTTGGGGTTTCGCCATGTCGGTCAGGCTGCTCTGGAACTCCGGACCTCAGGTGATCCGCCCACCTCCCAAAGTGCTGGCATTACAGGCGTGAGCCACCGTGCCCGGCCTACTGTATTTTCAAATAGTTTGTACCCAGACAACTTGTAGGATTGGCCGACGTGGTGGCTCACGCCTGTAATCCCAGCACTTTGGGAGGCAGAGACGGGCAGATCACTTGAGGTCAGGAGTTCGAGACCAGTCTGGCCAACCTGGTGAAGCTCCATCTCTCCTAAAAATAAAAAAATTAGCCAGGCATGGCAGGCACCTGTAATCCCAGCTACTCAGGAGGATGAGGCA
>NW_016109017.1:4150-6128 GCF_001604975.1 Cebus imitator | reverse complement strand
CTATTTGGAAAGCTGAGGCAGGAAGATTGCTTGAGCCCAGGAGGTCAAGGCTGCAGTGAACCATAATCTTCACTCCATCCTGGGTGACAGTGAGACCATGTCTGAAATATATAAACAGTATGTAGAG
Organism: Cebus imitator; assembly: GCF_001604975.1. Taxonomy (NCBI): domain Eukaryota; kingdom Metazoa; phylum Chordata; class Mammalia; order Primates; family Cebidae; genus Cebus; species Cebus imitator. The sequence goes on along the minus strand of NW_016109017.1, from coordinate 6,001 downwards.
GCCAGGCTTGGTGGCTCATGCCAGTAATCCCAGCACTTTGGGAGGCTAAGGCAGGCTGATCACAAGGTCAGAAGTTCAAGACCAGCCTGGCCAATATTGTGAAACCATGTCTCTACTAAAAATACAAAAATTAGCCAGCTGTGGTGATGGACACCTATAATCCCAGCTACTCGGGAGACTGAGGCAGGAGAATGGCTTGAACCTGGGAGGTGGAGGTGGAGGTGAGCCAAGATAGCACAACTGCACTCCAGCCCGGTGACAGAGACAGACTCTGTCTCAAAAAAAAAGCCACTATATATATGTATATGTATGTATATATATATATATATATACACACACACACACATATACACACACACACACACACACATTCACAAACTCTATATATAGTGTTTTTTATAGTGTGTATATATACATAGATATATAGTTCAGCAAATATATGTTCAATAAACTAGGATATAAGTCGCCTTATTTTATTTTGAGGTTTATGGCCTGGGTGAACCCACTTCCAAGACATAGTGAGGAAGTGGCTGCCCTGAAGGTTGAATGAGAGTGATTTATGTCTAATTGTCACCACCTGCTTTGCTGCCTGAAGCTCAGCTTCTCCTTCTGTCAAAATACTCTTGCGATTGTAAATCTGGCCACAGAATGCAGAAGCCAACAGAATGAAACTGTCTTCGTTCAACAGAATGAAACTAAGCCAGCTCACAAATACTTATTAAGTGCTTACTGTGTGACAGGCACTGTGCCAAGTGCTGGAAATACAGTAGGGTACATAACAAATATTGGTTTTACCCTCATGGAACTCACAGTCTAGAGCAGACATCAGATTCTTGTTTTTCAGAACTGAGAGTTGTTCTGCTTTTCAGAGAAAAAAGAATGATCCTATAAGATCTGCACATACAGGAGCTAAGGTTCATTTGTCATTGTATACCCCATGCTTACCACATAGTAGATATCTACAAGTGTGTACCACATAAATGAGTGACTGATCAGATGTAAAGATTTTTTATTCATCATTTAACAAATCTAAGCCAGGGCTGGGTGCTGTGGCATATGTCTGTAATCCCAGCACTTTGGGAGGCCAAGGCAGGCAGATCACTTGAGCTCAGGAGTTCAAGACCAGCCTGGGCAATATGGAGAAGGCACATCTCTACAAAAATTAAGAGTAATTTTTAAAATTAAAAAAGGGCCAGACACAATTGCTCAGGCCTGTAATCCCAGCACTTTGGGAGGTAGAGGTGGGTGGATCACGAGGTCAGGAGTTCCAGATGACCCTGGCCAATATGGTGAAACCCTATCTCTACTAAAAAATATTTAAAAATTAGCTGGGTGTGGTGGTGGACACCTGTAATCCCATCTACTCAGGAGACTGAGGCAGGAGAATCACTTAAACCCAGGAGGCAGGAGTTGCAGTTGGCTGAGATTGTACCACTGCACTCCAACCTAGGCGACAGAGCGAGACTCTGTCTCAAAAATGAATAAATAAATCAATAAAATTAAAGGAAGACTCTAAACCAGTTTAAGGTGTGCTTCTGGAACTGTTCAAGATCATCTGGGCATGTAGCATTGTCATCTTTTCCAGAGTAACATAGGAAAAAATGAAATTGGCTCTTGGGCAAGTCAAAACCTTGTTTTCTTTGTGGTATGTGGGTTTCTGGTTTGAGTTATCTTGCCTATTCTTGCAGGAAGGAAATTCATGGAGGTTAGTGATTTTGTTGTCATTACTTTGTGAGCCTCCTAAGCTGTATTTTCATTTCATCAGCCAACACATATGCACTGTGCTAGGTGCTATTCTGAGCACTAAAATACCGTGATGAGCAAGATTTGGAGGATCTCCATCCTTGGGCA
>NW_016109017.1:0-2056 GCF_001604975.1 Cebus imitator | reverse complement strand
AAGTGATCCTCTTGCCTCAGCCTCCCAAAGTGCTGGGATTACAGGTGTGAGCCACTGCACCTGGTCCATATTTTTCTTTTTAATTTTCCAAAAGCATATATGACTTCTATAAAAATTTTAAGCCGAAAACAATTACAGGACAATAATTGTGGTACATTTATGTTATACAGATTTCCACTTCATCACTCTTATTTTGTATAAAAACAGAGGACTTAAAATTTGCAGGTCCAGGCTCCTAGACTGGGCTGAGTTTTGTTTTTTGTTTTGTTTTTAGACGGAGTCTCACTCTGCCACTCAAGCTGGCAACCTCCACCTCCTGGGTTCAAGTGATTATCCTGCCTCAGCCTCCCGACTAGCTGGGACTACAGGTGCGTGCCACCAGGCCCGGTTAATTTTTGTATTTCTAGTAGAGGTGGGGTTTCACCATATTGGCCAGACTGGTCTTGAATTCCTGACCTCATCATCTGCCCATCTCAGCCTCCCAAAGGGCTGGGATTACAGGCATGAGCCACGATAGGAGGTCCAGGCTCAGTTTTAAATGTGTTCTATCACCTTAAGCAAATGTGTTTGTCTTTGTGGGCCTGTTTTCTCCTCTCTCGGAGAGGTGCCTGAAGCAACAGTAGCATCTATTACCGTGGTTTCTATGTGCCAAGCACTATGCTAAGCAGTTTCCTTATCATAGCTCCAGGAGCTAAGCATCAGCCCATTTTCAGATCTGAAAACAGAAACACAGGAATTGGAATCAAAATGAACTCACAGTTAGCTCACCCCCAAAAACCATGTTCTTCCACTATACCACTCTCCCAGCCACCTCTTGCATTGTGTCTCACCATGTCCTGGTGCTGGAAGGTACTTAAACCCAGGCCCTGTGACTCAAAATTCTCTACCTGAAAAATGCTGTCATTCTGAATCCTGGTCACTTATGTTATTGTTATAAAATGCTTATGCTGTATCAACCTCTAAACCAGGATGTCAATCTTAGCACTATTGAGGTTGGACTGGAAAATTCCTTGCTGTTGGGGGCTGCCTATGCAATGCAGGTTGTTTAGAAACATCCCTGGGTAGCACTCCGCACCTCAGCTGTTACACCAAAAATGCCTCCAGATGCACTGCCAAATGTCCCCTTGGGGAAAATCACCCTGGATTGAGAACCACTGATCTAAGAAAAGCCAAACTCCTGTGTGAACTCAGAATGGAAGCTGTATTGAAAGGAATCTTTTAATCTAATAAATATTTGTACATCCATTGATTCTTTACCAGTTTGGGTTAATGTTAGATCCAAGTATCTTATAGTTACTTGCCATGTGCAGAACACTGTACCAATTACACAAAAAATTATCCAAGAATTAGGGAAAGGAGTCAGATCTTACCCTCTCAACAACTCCACTTCTCACCCACTGAAATTTATCCATGCCTGAGAGCCATGTGAGCCTACTGAGTGATGAAGGTGTTAAGAATATGCCAACCCAAAATGTGCTGCCCTGGCAATATTGACTATTTTGTGTTAAAAACACTTGAAGAACACCAGGTGCAAGAAGGTAATTCTGACTTTCCTTCTGTTTCTTAAAGCAGGAGATTAAATTCCCAAGTGAAAGATATCCTCCCTATGCCAGAAGAAAAGTAACATTCTTATCATCAAGGACTGGGGAAAATTGGAAATTGAGGTCAAGGGAAATGTGTACAAACAAACTTTATCCTCCCAGCCACTTCTCCACCCAATTAGCTCAGCCCAAGCCCCTTTGCCATGCCACACTTTCATAATTCACTACTGTTTGTCTAATTCAGCATATGCGTTCAACTCTGTGTCTTTGAGCGTTTATGAAGACACCCATGCCAAGTGAAACTTGTATTAAATAAGTCTGTATGCCTTTCTCCTGTTGATCTGTCTTATGTTCATTTAATTCTCTGACCCAGCTGAAAAACTCTTAAAGGATAGAGGTAAAATTCTGCCTCCCCTGAAATGAGAACAGCATTTTCAACAGAGAACAGTAAGAATTGAATTCAATGCTGATTTTATTTCAACTGAATAAACCAATGCACAAGTCACCTAGGCAGT
>NW_016109016.1:3452-6136 GCF_001604975.1 Cebus imitator | reverse complement strand
AAATTGCCTTTTACAACCCAGCTCTGGGAATCACATAGTGTCACTTCTGCCACACTGTTGGTCAAGGCAATGACAAAACTTTGTCGTGATTCAAGAAAAAAAAAAAAAAAATAGAACCTTCCCTCATCTCTCAATGGAGTGTCAGTATCACATTATAAGAATACATGGAGGCCGGACACAGTAGCTCATGCCTATAATTCCACTACTTTAGGAGGCTGAGGCAGGAAGACCATTTGAGGCCAGGAGTTTGAGACTAGCTTGGGCCACATGGCAAGACCCTGTCTTTACCAAAAAAAATTTAAAAATTAGGCGTGATGGCATACCCCTGTAGTCTCAGCTACTTGGGAGGCTGAGGTGGAAAGATCACTTGAGCCCACGAGCCCAGGAGTTTGAGGCTACAGTGAGCTGTGATCACACCACTGAGCTCCAGCCTGGGTGACAGAGGGAAACCCCCTGTCGGAAGGAAGGAAGGAAGGAAGGGAGGGAGGGAGGGAATGAAACCTTGGCCTTTAGGTCACTATAAGGACTTCAGCTTTTCTCACAGAATGAGGTAAAAGCCACTGAAGGGTTCTTAGCAGAAGAATGATGTGGTCTGATTTAGTTTTTATTATTTATTTATTTATTTTCAGAGGGTCTCACCTTGTCACAACATGCAGAGTTGTGAACATGACTCATTGCAGTCTTGGCCTCCTAGGCTCAAATAGTGTTGCCTCAGCCTCCCAAGTGTCTAGTCACACAACACCATGCCCGGCTAATTTATTATTATTATTATTATTATTATTATTTTGAGACAGAGTCCCACTCTGTCTCCCAAACTGGACTGCAGTGGCGTGATCTCGGCTCACTGCAACCTCTGTCTGCTGGGTTCAAGCAGTTCTGTCTCAGCCTCCCAAGTAGCTGAGACTATAGGCATGTGCCAGCACGCCCAGCTAACTTTTTGTATTTTTACTAGAGACAGGGTTTCACCATGTTGGTCAGGCTGGTCTCGAACTCCTGACTTCAAATGATCCGCCCGCCTCAGCCTCTCAAAGTGCTGAGATTACAGGCGTGAGCCACTGTACCCAGCCTATTATTTTTTGTAGACAGAGCCTTGCCATGTTGCCCTCCTTGGCTCAAGCAATCCTCCTGCCTCAGCTTCCCAAAGTGTCTGGATTATAGGCATGAGCCACGACACCTAGCCTGATCTAACTGTAGAAGGATCACTTATCTGAAGTTAGGGCAAGAGTAGACTAAGATGATTGATTAGGAGCCTACTGCACTGACCCAGGGGTGAGACGCTGGAGGCTCAGAGTGGACTGGTGGTTATAGAGCTGGTGGGAAGTGGTCACATTCTGGACATATTGTGAAGGTTCAGACAACAGATTTTACTGGGCCAAAGGTGTGATGAAAGAAAGTGAGAAGTAGGCTGGGCTCAGTGGCTCACGCCTGTAATCCCAGCACTTTGGGAGGCCGAGGAGGCTGGATCACTTGAGGTCAGGAGTTCGAGACTAGCCTGGACAATATGGTGAAACCCCATCTCTACTAAAAATACAAAAATTAGCTGGGCATGGTGATGGGTGCCTGTAATCCCAGCTAATTGGGAAGCTGAGGCAGGAGAACTGCTTGAACTCAGGAGGTGGAGGTTGCAGTGAGTCGAGGTGGTGCCACTGTACTCCAGCCTGGCGCCTGATGATGGAACGAAACTGTCTCAAAAAAAAAAAAAAAAAAATTACACGTGGAGTTAAACCCCCTAAAGTATCGTTCCCCTCATTGCCTTTCCAGAGATACCCATCAGCCAGACTTTAGTATTTGTTATCCCCATCTATATTGTCGGTAGTTTTACTAGGTATGGGCATTCATTCGTTTAATAAATATTGAGCACCTGCAATGTGCAAATAATTGGTCTACCATTGGCAATACAATAATGAACCTGATAGGAAAATTCCCTGCTCTCGGGGAACTCACATTGAGTCAGTACATTAAGTAATTAGCTAAAACAGTATGTCAGATGAAGGTAAGTGAGGGGAGAAAAGAACAGCAGAGAAGGGCGGCAGAGAGTGATGAAGTGGGGGAGGGGCTTGAAATTTAAAAGGGGCAGACAGAGAAGGCCTCACTGGCCAGGAGTTCCAGTTGCTATGACTGTGGAAAATATAATCCTGAAACCAAGTGGCTCAAACACCACAGCATTTATTACTTCTAATGATGTCTGTGGGTCAGGAATCTGGAAGCACCTCAGCTGGGTGGATCTGGCTTAGGATCTCTCACGAGGTTGCAGTCAGAGGGGTGGATGGGGCTGGGATCCTCACCTGAAGCCTCCTTCACAAATGTGTCTGGGCTTGGCCTGGAGGAGACCAGAACAGCTGGGGCTGGGCACAGCTGGGGATCCTCAGGCATCGCACTCTCTGGGGTCTCCCCACAGGGGCTTTCCGGCAGAGCAGCCTCAAGGCAGCCGGGTTTCTCCTGCAGCAGCCAGGGCTCTGGAGGAGCGTGTCTAAGAAAAAGCCTGAGAGAAACAAATTGCCTTTTACAACCCAGCTCTGGGAATCACATAGTGTCACTTCTGCCACACTGTTGGTCAAGGCAATGACAAAACTTTGTCGTGATTCAAGGAAAAAAAAAAAAAAAAATAGAACCTTCCCTCATCTCTCAATGGAGTGTCAGTATCACATTATAAGAATACATGGAGGCCGGACACAGTAGCTCAT
>NW_016109016.1:0-1147 GCF_001604975.1 Cebus imitator | reverse complement strand
TTTTTTTTTTCTTTTTTTGAAACAAAATCTCGTTCTGTCATCCAGGCTGGAGTTCAGTGGCGTGATCTCGGCTCACTGCAACCTCTACCTTCCAGTCAAGTGATTTTCCTGCCACAGCCTCCTGAGTAGCTGGGATTACAGGCGTGTACCACCACACCAGCTAATTTTTGTATTTTTAGTAGAGGTGGGGTTTCACCATGTTGGTCAGGCTGGTCTCAAACTCCTGACATCGGTGATCCGCCCGCCTCAGCCTCCCAAAGTGCTGGGATTTTAGCATTGAATCAGGCATGAGCCACCGCACCCAGCCTAACTTGGATTTTTCTATCAGCCGAGGGTCTGGTGATAGCTTGGTGCAGGAAGATTGTGAGTTATTTACACAGGGGGGCTATGTATCCTGTACCATGAAGAAAGGCAGACTTATAGCTTATCTGCTTTCTCTTTTTGCTTTTCCCTGCTCCAGCCAGCCTGGCTTCTTCTCCCCAATTAGAACTCCACATCAGTGAGATAGCCGGAACCGAGTGTGGACTGCAAATATATATCTGGATGTTGCATTGTACTGGAAGGTCCAGCCTAGACAATTAGGCAAGAAAACAAAATTAAAAACATACACATTGGAAAGGAAGATGTAAAACTATCTTTATTTCCATGTGCCATGAACTTGCATATTGTATATAGAAAATACAGAACATCCTAAAGAATACACACACAACTATTAGAGCTAAGAAGTCAGTTTAGTTAAGTTGCAGGATACAAAATTAATATACAAAATCAATTGTATTTCTATACACTAGCAACTAAGTATCTGAAAATGAAGAAAAATAATTTCATTAACTCAAATGCATTGCTGGTAGGAATGCAGAATAGTACAGCCGTTTGGAAGACGGTTTGGCAGCTTCTGACAAAGCCTAACACACCCTCACCACATGATCCAGCAGTCATACTCCTTGGTATTTACCCAAATAAGTTGAAACTTATGTCCACACAAAAACTTGTGTACACATATTTATAGCAGCTTTATTCATATTGCTAAAACTTGGAAAACTACTAAGATGACCTTCAGTAGGTGAATGAGTAAATAAATGGTGGTACCTACCGACAATGGATTATTATTCAATGCTGAAAGTAATAAATAAATTATCAAGCCACA
>NW_016109015.1:4664-6155 GCF_001604975.1 Cebus imitator | reverse complement strand
AAAGTATTGGAGAAATAAAGATATAAATAAGACCCCAGACCAGAATGAGGGTAATGAAAATGGAAAGAAAAATGAAACAGAAACAGGTTTTTAAGTGAAAAGTTAGGTCCTATAAAAGGATCGTGTAATTTTATATCACTTTAAAGAACTGCATTCCAGACACCTGAGCGATTGATAGGATTAACATATGAGACTGGTATTGGGATATGGTTTATGACAGAAGATTATATACTTAATTTTAGAACCACAGAGACAAGGTGACAAGACAAATTGTAAAGTCTTACAGAAAAATATGGAAGAAGTCAGCTACACAGAGACAGCAGTTGAAAATGAATAATTCGGCCAGGCATGGGAGCTCATGCCTGTAATCCCAGCACTGTAGGAGGCCAAGGCAGGCTGATAGCTTGAACTCAGGAGTTTAAGACCAGCCCGGGCAATGTGGCTCTACTAAAAATACAGAAAATCAGCCAGGTGTGGTGGCATGCACCTGTAAGCCCAGCTACTGGGGAGGCTGAGTTGGGAGGATCCCTTGAGCCTGGGAGATGGAGGGTGCAGTGAGCTGAGATCACGCCACTACAATCCAGCCTGAGTGACAGTGAGAATGTCTCAAAACAAAAACAAAATAAGACTGGGTGCGGTGGCTCATGCCTGTAATCTCAGCACTTTGGGAGGCCGAGGCGGGCAAACCACATGAGGTCAGGAGTTCGAGATTAGACTGGCTAACATGGTGAAACCTCGTCTCTACTAAAAATACAAAAAAAATTAGCTGGGTGTGGTGGCACATGCCTGTAATCCCAACACGTTGGGAAGCTGAGGCAGATGGATCACTTGAGGTCAGGAGCTTGAGACCAGCCTGGCCAACAGAGCAAAATCCTGTCTCTAGCAAAAATACAAAAAATTAGCTGGGAGTGGTGGCACATGCCTGTAGTTCCAGCTACTCAGGAGGCTGAGGCAGGAGAATCGCTTGAATAAAGGTGGAACTTGCAGTTAGCCGAGACTATGCCACCACACTCCAGTTTGGGCAAGAAAGGGACACTCTGTCTCAAAAATAAAAATAAAATAAAATAAAAATAAATTAAATATAAAAAAACAAGGAAGTGCTGTATTGTGCAAACACCAAGGGTTATGTAATAACAAAGTGCTATGGTGAATGAAAATCAATGTCATCAATTTAAGCCTGGAATGAGATAACATTATATAACACTATATATATAGTGCTTTAATTTATATTATGTAGTATTATAACACTAATAGCCAAAATAAAAATGACTGACATCAGCATTTTTATGGTGCTGCAAGGGTACTAGCTAGTAAGGGTACAGAGCAACTGGAATGCTCATACATTGCAAGTAGGAATATAAAATGGTACAGCCCGTTGGTTTCTTTTAAAAGTTACATATGGGGCCGGGCGCGGTGGCTCAAGCCTGTAATCCCAGCACTTTGGGAGGCCGAGGTGGGTGGATCACGAGGTCAAGAGATCGAGACCATCCT
>NW_016109015.1:0-1049 GCF_001604975.1 Cebus imitator | reverse complement strand
AAAAAAAAAAAAAAGGAACTGTAAATAAAAATCTGTCACTTACATGGTAATTAGCAGCTATTTCTTTGGTTTGTTGTTTTTTTCTGTCTTTTTAAAATTAATATTTTCTTCAGATGAGACTAACAGCTATCTCATATATAACTGCTTTCCTATGTATTTAATAAAGAAATGCAACAAACAAGAGGGGATTGGGGGAGAGGGAGAGAGGAGGAGTAGAGTGAGATGGCGCACAGAGGCCTGATTAAAGGCAGAAGGGTAAGTGTTGCAGGAAAGAAGACTGGCAACTTTGGAGAAGTACTAGATAAAAATGGATTCAAAGAAATAGACAAAGTCTAGAATCTTGCTATTCAAAGTGTAGTCCTCAGACATTCAACATCACCTGGGGGTTTGTGAGAAATGCAGAAACTTGTGCTCCATCCTAGACCCACAGAACCATAATCAGCATTTTAGCAAGACCACAGGTGATAGGACACCATATTTCTTTTTTCAAGTTTCCACCACAGCATTGATTTTTTTTTTTCCAACACCATTTTTTAAACTGCAGGTCTTAACCCATCAGTGGGTTATGAAATCAACTCAGAATTGAAGTTTCAGAGCATATCGCAAATAGCAAATTTTTCATGTCTCTGACACAAACATGGTGAAATCCTGTCTCTGCTAAAAATACAAAAACTAGCTGGGCATGCTGGCGTGTGCCTGTAGTCTCAGCTACCTGGGAGGCTGAGGCAGGAGAACAGCTTGAACCCAGGGAGGTGGAGGTTGTAGTGAGCCAAGATTGTGCCACTGCACTCCAGCCTGGGTAACGAGAGCGAAACTCCGTCCAAAAAAAAAAAAAAAAAAAAACATGAATGAGAAAACTGGTTCACATGGTAAAGACAGCTGCCAAAGTAATCTGCGATGAGGAAATCAATGAAGGATCTGGGGTTAGGACATTATATAATGAAAAAGAAGCTCAAGGAAGATCTGCACATTATGGTTTTGTACATCATCTCTTAGTTTAGACTCTCCACTTTATGACAGTAGGGCAATCTGATTGAAAGTATTGGAGA
>NW_016109014.1:7730-9195 GCF_001604975.1 Cebus imitator | reverse complement strand
AATGAAAAAAGTATCCTTCAAATGCAAGCACAACTCTCCAATTTTCTTTTGTTAAAGTTATACAGAAATAATTTAACAACTTTAGCTTTGGATAATTTTCTACACTCAACATTCCAATTTAGTGTAAAGCCTGAAGGGTCGATGTCTTAGTTCTTTCTATTGTGAATTGTTGATGTTGACATAGACTTAATTTTGAAGTAAACGTTTTCATAGTTACTGCATCTGTAAACATGTATTTTATGATGAAATCTCTGGTGTTTTCTTAGCTGTCATTTTTGAATAATCCTTTAGTTAAACTCATTACTTTTATTAGGTTTTTCTCCAATATAATATAAATTCCCTGATGCTGAATAAGTTTTGAGAAACTGCTGCAGGCTTTTTTTTCTCATACAAAATCTGTACAATAACATCTACAAAACAAGTCATGGTACTACAACTCTATGTTTGTAATGGTTGTCTTCAGAATGAATGCTCTTCTTCACTTTAACGACTTATATTTTCTGAAAGCTATTTTGACAGTAATTGCACTTGCAATGCTTTTATTAAGTATAAACTCTTGGATGTTGAGTAAGATATGAGCAGGTATCAATGGCTTTTCCACCTTTTTTAATATTTGTAGAAATTTTCTCTAGTATAAATGCTTTCTCGTGCAATAAAATGTGAATACTAGTTAATAGTTTTGTCACATTTTTCAAACATGTAGTTTTCTACAGTGTGAATTATCTTGCCAACAATCATGAGTGACAACCATTTAAAGTCTTTGACACATTCTTGACATTACTGGGGTCTAGAACCATTACGATGTGTTTTATATTGTGAAAAGCATTGTCCCAACTTTAAGGTTAGTAGAGTTTCTCTCCAATATAAATTATGTCTGCTAAGAATTGAGCAGTTGTAAAAGGCTTTGACACATCCTTTAGGCTAGCAGGATTTCTCTCCAGTATGAATTGTGTGTAATAAATGTTGAGAGCTAAAGTCTTTGTCACATTTTTCACATTTGCTGGAATTCTCTCCAGTATGAATTATCTAATGTTTACGAAGGGTTAACAATATACCAAGGGTTTTGTCACATTCTTAACATTAGTATTTTCCATCCATTATGTATTATTTCATGTTCTGTAAGGTGTAAGAACTAGTTAAAAACTTTTCCACGTTTTTCAAAAGTATCAGGTTTCTCTCCAGTATGAAGTTGCTTATGGTTAGTAAGGGTTGAGAGCTGCTAAAAAGCTTTCCCACATGCTGTAGTATGAGTTATTTTATGTTTACTAAGTGCTGAGGATTCACAAAAGCCTTTGCCACATTCTTCACATTTGTATAGGGTTTCTCTTCAGCACAGATTCTTATGTTCAGTAAAGGTTAAGAAAACACAAAAGCTGTAGCCACACTGTTCACATTTGCAGGATTTCTCTCCATTATTAATTGTCCAATGTTTAGTAAAGTTTGAGAAATGGATAAAAGCTTCACC
>NW_016109014.1:4464-6162 GCF_001604975.1 Cebus imitator | reverse complement strand
GAAAATCACCACAGGCCCTACTTCCTTTATAGAGAACTAAATTCAAGAAAAACATACTGACCAAAACACATTTGTGGAAGATTTACAAATAAGTTACTTGTGTGCAGTTCCCCAGGTGAGCACAATGCAAAGAATCACATAGAAACATAATTTTGTTACACTTATCCAGCAGAGCTCTTCCTGCTCCCAAAACAGAATGTAGTGCCTTTAGAAGTAAACTGCCGACTTCTGTCTTTCAATTTTACCAAAATAAAGAAATAAACTAAACCCCAGAAAAATAGTGACACAGACATTTCTATTTCAGGCTTCTAAGAGTCTTTTCACAAACTGGTTTCTGTCTTCCATGGCATTAAATACTAAAGAAGGTGGTGACTAATATGGTTTGGCTCTGTATTTCCACTTAAACCTCATTTTGAATTGTAGCTTTCATAATTCTCACTAGTTGTGGAAGAAACCTGGTGGGAAGTAATTGAATTATGGATACGGGTATATCCTATGTTGTACTTGTGATAGTTAAGGAGTCTCACAAAATCTGATAGTTTTATAAAGGAGAGTTCCTCTGCCCATGCCCCCTCTCAGACTGCCACCAAGTAAGATGTCACTTTGCTTTGTCTTTATTTTCTGCCACAATTATGAGCCCTCCTCAGCCATGTGGAACAGTGAGTCCATGAACCTTTTTTCTTTATAAATTACCGAGTCTTGGGTATGTTTTTTTGGCAGCATGAAAGCAGACTACTATAATAGCATATCTTGGAATGACAGTTTGAGTCTGCTAAGATCTAAGGTAGATGCTACAGCAGTAGAGTGACTGCAGTACTACAGAGAGAAAACACATGTAGCAAATGAGGACTGGCCATCAAGCAGAAACATTAATAAATTTCTTTAACCAATAATAAACACAAATTTTCAGACAAGATACAACCTAAGAACATGTCTGAGAAATTCCCAGAATCTCTGGCTAAAACAATAGCTTTTAATGTATGCCAGAAAAAACAGCTACATTACAAAGTCTGTGACAGGTAGATTTTTATTTTTTTAATGTCCAAATCTGAATCAAAATTTACAATGAATAGAAAATATTACAGCAAAATAGCCCCATTTAAAAATTATAAACTGTTCAGAAAGGAAATGCAAAAAATGAAGACATATAAACTAATTTTAAAAAATTTAATTAAATAGTAGTGAGAAAGAGGAACAGAGACAACTATTAAAAATTTAAAAATCAGAATAAGCACAAAAAGATTTAAAATATCAAAGAAGGCCGGGCGCGGTGGCTCAAGCCTGTAATCCCAGCACTTTGGGAGGCCGAGGCGGGTGGATCACGAGGTCAAGAGATCGAGACCATCCTGGTGAAACCCTGTCTCTACTAAAAATACAAAAACATTAGCTGGGCATGGTGGTGCGTGCCTGTAATCCCAGCTACTCAGGAGGCTGAGGCAGGAGAATTGCCTGAGCCCAGGAGGCGGAGGTTGCGGTGAGCCGAGATCGCGCCATTGCACTCCATCCTGGGTAACATGAGTGAAACTCCGTCTAAAAAAAAAATAAATTAAAATAAAATAAAATAAAATATCAAAGAATTTTAAAGGCTAAATATACAAAAAGAAATAACAACTAAAAAATTCTAGAAGAAAAAATAATGTAAAAAGTTAGAAGCTCAATAAAACAAACTGGGATTGCATAAAGATATTTATAACAAAC
>NW_016109014.1:0-1739 GCF_001604975.1 Cebus imitator | reverse complement strand
GTTATAATCAAAACACAATTAACTGGTGTGAGATGACATATCCTATAATATATGATACAAAAATATAAAACTCTGAAACAAAATTAAAAATGGAAGGAAAAACTGATTGGACATCATCAGGTAGATGAATATATTCGTTAAAATCTTAGAAGAACATAGGAAAAAAGTAATACAGAGGTTACGTGAAAACAAAAAAGTCAAACAACTTCCCAAAGTTTGTTGCAATAAAAAAATTTCTTACCACTAATACTTCATAAATTATTTTACTTCAAAAAGGAGATAAAATAAATACTTTCCAAAATAAAAGGTGAAGGTGTTCATCATTACTACCATAGTCCTAAGTCTGCATAGAAAAAAAAAAAATGCTAAAATGAGTCCATTTGTTGAAAAATAAAATGATACTAAACAGCATCATAAACCACATACATATATAAAGCTCTCTATTAAATGTAAATATACACACTATAGAAGTCTTTCCTATTGTAATGATGGTGCATAAAACTCTTAAGGTTGTACAGAATATGATAAACAAGATACAAATCTGCATAAATCTGTTAATAGATATATAATACAAAATAATTTTAAGATCAATAACACACTGGAAAATACAGAAGTATAGTTTTTGTATTCAACTGAAGTTATGAGATTAAAATATATTTTTTAACTTAAGATGTTTTATGTTGTCATATTTTAAGATGGTTAAAAAGGAATACTTATAAAAATATGCAAACCAAAATTAAAAAATAAAACATTACTACAAAATTAAAATAAAAATTAAGGCAGCAAAACAGAAAATGAGAAAACATATCTACAAAAAACACAAAAACAGTGAGAATGAAACTGGTAATACTAACTGCACTTTCTTCTTTTTCTTTTTTTTTTTTTGAGATGGAGACTTGTTCTGTTGCTCAGAGTGGAGTCTCGCTCTGTTGCCCAGGCTGGAATGCTGTGGTGCAATCTTGGCTCACTGCAACCTCCGCCACCCAGGTCAAGCAATTCTTCTGCCTCAGCCTCCTGAGTAGCTGGGATTACAGGTGCCTGCCACCACACCCATATCATTTTTTTGTATTTTAGTAGAGACTGGGTTTCACCATGTTTCACATGCTGGTCTCAAACTCCTGACCTCATGATCCATGTGCCTCAGCCTCACAAAGTGCTGGGATTACAGGTGTGAGCCACCACACCTGGCCATTAACTGCATTTTTTAAAGTAATCAAATAAAATACAAATTAATTAAACTACTTAGTAAAAAGAAATGTAATTCCAGGACTTTGGGAGTAGCATGTGGACTGAACACTTGATCCCAGGAATTCAAGCCTAGCTTGAGCAAAACAAAAAACTCAGACTAACATTTTAGACTGCCTTAATTACTTTGCATATACAGGAATACCTAAAAGTGGATGATTTATCAAGAAAAAAAGGTTTATTTGGCTGACAAGTCAGCAGACTGTACAAGAAGTGTGTGCCAGCATCTGCTTCTGGTGAGGGTCTCGGGAAGCCTACAATCATGCTGGCAAAGAGTAACTGGAATATCACATAATAAGAGACACAGCAAGTGTGAGTGAAGTAGCCATGTTATTTTAAGGAAACAGCTCTCACTTGAATTAATGGAGTGTAAGCTTATGATTACCAAGAGGATGGTATCAAGCCATTCATGAGAAACCCCATGACCCAAACACCTCTGACCTGCTATGACCCAAACACCTCTGATCCCCTATGACCCAAACACCTCCCACCAG
>NW_016109013.1:0-6168 GCF_001604975.1 Cebus imitator | reverse complement strand
GGGGGGGGGGGTGGCCTTGACCCTTCACCTGCTTCCAGAAAGTGTCGGAGGCCGCTGACGTCCACCACGGGGGGAGATCAGCCCCCGCCCCCACCCACTTGCAGGAGACGGCGCAGAGCCTCCGTCCCGGAAACTCTCTCTAGGTATCTTGGCCTAGAAAAGAAAGCGTTGAGCGTTAGAGGGCCAAGCTGAGCCCGGGCAGGCTGCCTGGGGTGGTGGAGAGAAAGGACACCTGCTGCTTTCTGCCCTGTGACCTTGGGCCTCCCCCCGGGGCACCCGAGCACCGGGTGTCACTGTGGGAGCCACGGTGGCACCTGTCTCGGAGGGTGAAGGTGGAATGAAGTCGGGGCCGCGGTGGGCACTGCACCAACGCTGCTTTTCTTCCCTTCCCTCTCTGGGCCCTCGGGCATCTGGGCTCTCCAGCAGCCGGGAGGGCCGGGGATGGGAACAGCGTGTCACTGCCACAAAGTTCCTAGTTTGTCGAGCGAATCTAGTTGCCCCTTCTCTCCCTAGGGCATTTGCACAGGACGGACTGTGTCCTAATTCATTCCTCCCATGGGAACACTGGAGTCCCCAGTTATCTAAGAACAGTGCTGACTTCTTGTCACATTGTTCTGTATTAGCAAAGGCTGTTTGTTCAATAGGTAACAGACTCTTCTCATGAACTCAAATAGCAGGGGAAAAAAATCCCCTTTAAAACCTTAGTATGTTACTTGTGTTAGTGTTAGTTGGCAAAGTCCCTTCTCTGTGTTCCCCTCCTTTTTTGAAGCACCTCACCCCACCAACTCTGCCTGGAGGCATCTCCCTCCCCACCCAAGGGCCAGGCAGTGTTGCCTAAGGGTTAAGAGCCTGGAAGCTTCCCTGGGCTGTGTGACACTGGGCAGCTTGTGTCACCTCACTGCTCCCAGCATCCTCCAGTTGCAGTGCTGGCCTCATGGGGTTGCAGTGGGGACTGAGTGAAGACATGGAGAAACACTTGGGGACAGTGTGTGTCTAAAATGTACTGTGAACGCGGCAGTCATCACTGTACCACATGCTTACCCACATCATGGTATTTTTAAAGTGCGATAACTGTTAAACTCTGGGCCTCACTCCGTGTGTCATGTGATGGGTCCAGGTTTTGAAGCTGGACAGACCCAGGTGTGATTTCCAGCTGTTTACTAGCTTTGTGACCGTAAGATCAATATCCTCATCTGGGGAATGGGATAAACGATGCCATCCTGGCCAAGTATAATCTTTGTGAGGCTTAAATGGCACATGTAAGTCCCTTAGCTTGCTGGCTGTAGTCTGGGCTCCGAAATTATAACATCATTATAACCTTGATGTAGCCAAAAGGTCATTATTTGTAGGAAGTGGAGTAAATGGCATGCTGTTGGCAGTTTTAAATGATAAAGGAATTCGAGTTAAGTATTCCGTCCAATTCTAACAGCCTTTTTCTCAACTCAGCGTAAAAGAGTTCTTTGTAGTGCACCGTCCTCCCTCCCTCCTTCCTCCGTGTGACTGTTTTCACTGTCGTCCTTGGTATCTGCCAGCAGGGCCTGAAATTAATGAATGACTTAGAGTTACCACTGCATGCTCAGAAATCCTGTTCTTCTCCTAGGGCTGAGATCTCTTTAATGATGGAGGGAAGCAGGCAGACGCGAGTGTCTCGGCCATACAAGATCAGCGAATCATCAAAGGTCTGTGGCTGTTCCCTCACCACCTGTGCAAAATTGCCTACAAGTGTGATCCTTTTTCTGATTCCCTCATTTCTAATCCCAGACTGATTTTTCTGTCACTGGTGGTGTTAATCTCCTTAATGACAAGTAAAGGTAAAAGTGGGCAAGGAGTGGAAACTGTCACAAACTCAGTGGGAAGTATGAAGGACGTTAGAGAGGCTATGGCCAGACGTCTTCGTTTTTTTGGTGTGACAGTCCAGAGCTTTCTCTGTGTGAAAACTTGACTCATTGATCAACCCGAGGAGGAGGGTGGGACGGGAAGAAAACTGGGATTCCCATGCCCACGTGGGGGCTCAAAAACTCCAAGGACAGGTCCATGGAGAACCCAGCCTTCTACCTTAGGGTGAAGACAGCACGCTGTGTACCTGGAGCTTAAGGGCCTGGAGTCCTCGTCCCGGTCATGACTCCCTGGGACCCAACAGCAAGTGAGGATGAGTTCCCAGAGCCAAGCTACTGGGGGAGTTTTAATTAGAAATATGTAGCCTGGCCCCACCTGCCACATTGAAATCTAAGAGCAAGACCCAGGCTGCTATACTTCAACAAACTCCTGTCCCCACAGCTGCTGTTGGTAAAGATTGGGGGTGGGGGAGGTAGGGGCATTGGCATGAGGTTCCTGTCTCCTTATTATAAATATTCATAGTGCCTTCTGTTCTTTAGAGGTATCCCCTTTGGAGATTAAATTTTCTGGTTAGCTCAGATCATAGATTCTCAATGAGCATGATATTGCGCTGAAGTGGGTGAAAATTGGTGCTTGGGAGGGTGGAAGGAATTTTACTCCTTTTATGCATAAGACACAATTATATATACATAGTACATGAGCACACTGTGGTGTTAAAATTTTGCTGGGAAGGCCATTAGGGGGAAAATTTCAAACGCTTTCTTGCGGGGGTGATAATGAAAGACAAACACTGCTGTGGACGAAGGGAGTTGGGAGCAGCCTGTAGATTTGAGAAAAAGGGGGAAAAGAGAGCCTACAGATTCTAAAAGAAAAACTGGCTGTCATTTTCAAGAGAGGTTGGCTCTCCCGAGAAATGACCTCCTATTCCCACGTGAGTTCACCAAGAAGGTTCCTGCCAAGTCCAGCTTTATCGAATGTGAGAACCCAGCAAGGTCTCGCTGCTCACTCAGAAGGGCTTTGTTTCAGGGCTTGGCTTGGGAGACAGTGCTGCTCTCTAAGTTTGATGGCACTGGAAATCTTTGTCCCTTAACGCCAGGACCCTGACTTTGTTTCTCTCTGAACCAAACTTCTTAGGACTAGGTTTCGGTTTCACTTGATAATGATTCTCACTTTTTTGTATGTTTTTTTATTGAAGCAGAGTCTCACTCTGCTGCCAGGCTGGAGTGCAGTGGCACAATCTTGGCTCACTGCAACCTCTGCCTCCCGGGTTCAAGCAGTTCTCCTGCCTCAGCCTTCCCAAGTAGCTGGGACTACAGGTGCACACCACCACACCTGGCTAATTTTTGTATTTTTGGTAGAGACGGGATTTCTCCATGTTGGCCAGGATGGTCTCGATCTCTTGACCTTGTGATCCACCTGCCTCGGCCTCCCAAAGTGCTGGGATGACACGCATGAGCCACTGCACCCAGCCAGTGCCCAAATCAAAAGTGTACCTGTGAATTTCTAGACGTTAAACACACCTTTTACCAGCAGCCAGATGGGCAAAAAACAGAACCCTACCAAACCCTCCCAGACGGTACACTCAAGAGTGTCACTGTCCCAGCCCCACCACAGTGGTTCAGTCTGCTTTCAAGCTTCATTTAAATGGGATCTGCGGTGTGTCTGGTTTCTTTTGCTCCGCATTGTGCCTCTGAGACTCAGTGTTGCTGTGTGTAGTTTGAAGCGGTAGACTGCGCATTCTCAGCATGTTGAAGCCTCCCCACCGTGTACCTGCGCTGTTCACCTGTCTGCCCTAAGATGTGTCGCTCAGCCAGGCACAGTGGGTGGCGCCTGTAATCCCAGCACCTTGGGAGGCTGAGGCGGGAGGATCTCATAAGCTCAGGAGTTTGAGAACAGCTTGGACAACATGGCTAAACCTCGTCTCTACAAAAGATAGAAAAATTAGCTGGGCATGGTGGCGCACACCTGTAGTCCGAGATCCTCGGGATGCTGAGGTGGGAGGTTTACTTGAACCCAGGAGGCAGAGGTTGCAGTGAGTTACGATTGCACTGCTGAACTCCAACCTATGTGACCAAGCAAGACCCGGTCTCAAAAAAAAAAAAAACAACAACAACAACAACAACGTGTTGCTCCATGCTAAGGCCAGATTCATTTTCCACATCTAATACCCTGTACCTCCTGCCTCCTCCCAGGTATAAGCCCCTGCCTGCCTGAGTTTCTCCCTCTGCTCAGCCTTGCCTTTGATTAAGGTACTAAAATAAGAAATACAGAAATGAGCAGGACTCCTGCCATCAGAGAATGCTATGGATTGGAGCTTCTAAATTACCTGAAATGCTGAAACTCTGTTACCAATGTCCCTTAAAATTGGGAAATTGACCAGCTGCAGTGGCTCACGCCTGTAATCCCAGTACTTTGGGAGTCTGAGGTGGGTGGATGACGTGAGGTCAGGAGTTTGAGACCAGCCTGGCCAACATGATAAAACCCTGCCTCTACTTAAAAATATATATATATGTATATTTGTGCATGCTGCATGCCAGGTGCAGTGGCTCATGCCTGTCATCCCAGCACTTTGGGAGGCTGAGGCTGGCGGATCACCTGAGGTCAGCAGTTCAAGAGCAGCCTGGCCAACATGGCAAAACCCCCAACTAAAGATGCTAAAAAATTAGCTGGGCGTATGTGCAGGTGCCTGTCATCCAAGCTACTCAAGAGGCTGAGGCAGGAGGATCCCTTGAGTCTGGGAAGTGGAGGCTGTAGTGAGCGCTACAGGAAAGAAATCCGTGATCCTTTAGCAGCCATTTCCCATTTCACCAACTCCTCGCCCCTGGCAACCACTCACCTACTTTCCGTCTCTATGCATTGGCTTGTTCCCGACATTTCACACACATGGAATCATGCAATGTGTGGTTTTTTTGTGTCTGGCTTCTTTCACTAAATATTACGTCTTCAAGGTTCATCCCGCTGTAGCATGAGCGAAGTATGACAACTGATGCATTGATCGATGAAGGTTACATACATTCATTCCACACATATTTACTGAGCACCTACTGTGTGCCAGTCTTGGGGGCCCAGCCAGGAGTAGAACTGACAGTGAACCCTGCCCTGAAGGGTTTCTGGTTAGAGAGGCGAGGCAATAAACCGGATAAACCAGTACATTATTTGGAATATTCGACTCTGACAAGAGCTCAAGTGAAGCGTGCGGTTGGAAGCTGGGTGGAGAGAGGGGATAAGACTTTACGCAGAGTGGTCCGCAAAGGCCTCGCCGCAGGGGGCCGCAGGGTCGCTCCAGCTCAGCGCGGAAGGCGAGAAGCGCGGCGCGCTCCCCGGCGACTCCGGGCCAGCAAGGAGGTCCCAGCGCCCCCGTTGGTTCCTCGAGGGCCGTGGCCCGGCGCCTGGGGCGGTGGGTGGCACCGGGGCGCCTTTCGTGCTGCAGGGCTGCGGCCTGCCTTTGAAGGGACCGAGTCGGACGTCGCGAGGCGGGGGGCGGACACCGGGAGTCCCAGGAGCGCGGAGCGCGGACCACGGGGGCGCCCACCCCGCGGCCCCCGCGCCCCGCCCCCGGCCGCAGGCCCCGCCCCGCGCCGCCAGGCCCCGCCTCCCCGCGGCCGCCGCCATTGGCCGCGCGCGCCGCCTCCGCCCTCGGCCTCGCACTTCCTGGCGGAGCCATGGCTGCGCAGCGGGCCGGCCCGGGGGCTCCTCTGCCCGGGCCCCGCCGCCCCGACCGCCAGGCCCCGCAGCCCGGGCTGCCCGCGCCGCGTCAGTAGCGCGTCCTGCCAGGTGGGCCTCCGCGCGCGCGCACCCTCCCGCCCAGGACCGCCGGGAAGCCGCGCCTGGCCGCGGCTGGGGGCCGGCGGAGATCGGGAGGGTCCCCGGCCCCCGCGAGTCGCGACCCCCTGCGCCTCTTGGTGCCGGGGCCGGCGGGTGGGCAAGTGGGGGCGCCGCGGCCCGTGGAAGAGGCTGGGGGAGGGGCCGCCGCCCCCGCAGGTGACACAGGTGCGGCCTGTGCGGCCCGCCCCGTGCGTGGCAGGTGAGTGGCTCCCGCGGAGGCCGTCCCGACTCCGCCTCCTCGCCGGCGGCTCAAGCCTGCCCGGGCGGCCGTGGCGCGGAGTTCCGCCGGGGGCTGCGCGGTCCGAGCGAGCAACAGCGGCGCCCCAGGAGACCCCACCGGCGAGTCGGTGTCCGCAGCGTCGCTTCCTCCCACGCTGAGGTCGAGAGGGAGCTTGGGGAGGAGGCTCCCGGGGAACCCTCCGGTCCGGATGGGGCCTGCGTCCGGTGTTTACTGGAAGACCTCCTACAGTGACTTGGGATTGTCACTGTGTGTGTGTGGGGGGGGGG
>NW_016109012.1:4533-6179 GCF_001604975.1 Cebus imitator | reverse complement strand
AAAAAAAAAAAAAAAGGAAGCAAGCAGCAAAATTGTATTGATAATCCTATTTCCTGAAATAGATCTCGCACATGAAATAGACGAAGATTTTACAAAACAGCTATTACCTATCCTGAGGAAGATGAGACAAGGACAGTGCTGGGGGAACTGGGTGCTTCATCATGTTAGATCGTCCCTGGATGCTGAAATGAAGAGGCTTACAGAAAATTGGATTATTAAGCAGAAGATAAACAAGAGAAACCTAGGTGGCAAGTGGGGGATATTAACGGAGAGATTAAAAGAAAACAAGGGAAAATGCCAGGCATTTAGGATAAAGTGTGAAGATATAGTATGAGGGAAAAGCACTTTCAGTTTCTGGATAAATCAGGTGGAAGGGACTCAGTAATCAAAAACCTGTTCCCTCTCTCACACCACACACACCATTATAAAATCCACAATGACAAAGAGCTTGCCTGTCTTTTCATTGCCGTCTCCCCAGAACTTAAAACCGCGCCGACGTAGCATATACTTAGTCCCCAAATATTTGTCAAATAAATGAATGCAAGGCTTTAAAATGAACTGAAATGGGTCGTCTTGTACCAATTAAAACGAGACTGCCGACCCTAAGCTATCTCCTGGTGAAACTCAAACTTGTTGCAAAAATAGACTTCTGGCCAGGCGTGGTGGTTCACACCTGTAATCCTAGCACTTTGGGAGGCCGAGGCAGGGGGATCACCTGAGGTCAGGAGATATAGACCATCCTGGTCAACATGGTGAAACTTCTTCTCTACTAAAAAGACAAAAATTAGCTGGGCGTGGTGGCAGGTGCCTGTAATCCAAGCTACTCAGGAGGCTGAGGCACGAGAATCGCTTGAACCTGGGAAGGGGAGGTTGCAATGAGCAGAGATTATGCCACTGCACTCCAGCCTGGGCAACAAGAGCAAAACTCCGTTTCAAAATAATAATAAAGACTTCCCTCAAATTTCATGCAGAAAAAATTCAAACTTAGATGACTTCCAAAGATCTTAATAATCAGGACAACCTTGAACTTCACATCCAACAGTCAGTGCCTGAGACAGCGAAGTGAAAGCTACCAGATCCTTGAGAGAAAAGTGTCTCCCAGGACTCCCGAAGCAGCCTTGATGTCGGCCACAGGAAAAGACAATCAAGGAAAATGTCACCTGCAGTGAAACGCAGAGACTAAAGGACCCCTGGTGCTACATGTGATGTGATATTGAGAAAAAAAACAAAAAAGACCAGATGTGGTGGCTTATGCCTGTAATCCCACCACTTTGGGAGGCCCAGACAGGAGGATCCCTTGAGCTCAGGAGTTCGAGACCAGCTTGGACAACAGACCGAAAACCTGTCTCAATCAATCAGTCAATTAAAGAAAACTAGCCAGGTGTGGTGGCGCGTGCCTGCAGTCCCAGCTACTCTGGAGTCCGAGGCGGGAGGATCGCTTGAGCCTGGGAGGTCGAGGCTTCCGTGAGCCTAGAGTGCGTCACTGCACTCCAGCCTGGGCTACAGGGCAAGAGTGTCTCAAAAATGAAAGAAAAGAGGCCGGGCGCGGTGGCTCACGCCTGTAATCCCAGCACTTTGGGAGACCGAGGCGGGTGGATCACGAGGTCAAGAGATCGAGACCATCCTGGTCAACATGGTGAAACCCC
>NW_016109012.1:0-1514 GCF_001604975.1 Cebus imitator | reverse complement strand
CTGAACCCGGGAGGCGGAGGTTGCGGTGAGCCGAGATCGTGCCATTGCACTCCAGCCTGGGTAACAAGAGCAAAACTCTGTCTCAAAAAAAAAAAAAAATTAAGTCTTAAAAAATTTTTTAGCTGGATTCAGTGACTCACACCTGTAATCCCAGCACTCTAGGAGGCTGAAGTGGGTGTATTCCTTGAGCCCAGGAGTTCAAGATCAGCCTGGGCAACAAAGCAGGACCCCCATCTAATTAAAAAATTAGCCAGGCATGGTGGCACACCCTGTAGCCTAGCTTCTTGGGAGGCTGAGGTGGGAGGATCACTTGAGCCCAGGTCAAGGCTGCAGTGAGCTATGATCACACCACTGCACTCCAGTCTGGGCAATGAGGAGACTTTATCTCAAAAATAAATACAGGCTGGGCACGGTGGCTCACGCCTGTAATCCCAGCACTTTGGGAGGCCGAGGCGGGCGGATCATGAGGTCAAGAGATCGAGACCATCCTGGCCAACATGGTGAAACACCATCTCTACTAAAAATACAAAAATTAGCTGGGCATGGTGGCACGCGCCTGTAGTCCCAGCTACTCAGGAGGCTGAGGTAGGAGAATTGCCTGAAACTGGGAGGTGGAGGTTGCAGTGAGCCGAGATTGCGCCACTGCACTAGGGCCTGGCGATGGAGCGAGACTCGGTCTCAATAAAAATAAATAAATAAATAAATAAGGACCGGTTGCAGTGGCTCACACCTGTAATCCCAGGACTTTGGCAGGCTGAGGTGGATGGATCACCTGAGTGATCTCAGGAATTTGAGAATGACCTGACCAAAATAGTCAAACCCCATCTCTACTAAAAATACAAAAATTAGCCAGGCATGGTGGTGTGTGCCCGTAATCCCAGCTACTCAGGAGGCTGACACAGGAAAACCACTTAAACCCGTGAGGTGGCGGTTGCAGTGAGCCGAGATCGCACCATTGCACTGCGGCTTGGGCAACAAGAGTAAACTCCATCTGAAAACAAAGCGAAACAAAAATTAAATTTTTCTTAAAACTAAAAAGAAAAAGGCTTCTATGTTAAGGAAACCCCACAAAAAGAGGTGCTCCTGGAAGTCCTGGGGAAGAGCCTGAATGTAGCTCTCCTAATGCTTTGGGCTCCCTGTTGCAGATTTTACAAATATATAAAAATATATGCACATTCCTAAGGCTTAAAGGTAAATTTCACATGTGACTGTGAAATGAGATAGTAAAAAGATGTTTCTGTTCTACATGATTCAGGGTGAAAAGCTTTTTCTACATGCAGTATGTTGCATCAGTATCTTCATACAACCTCTTCCTGACATAAAGGCTCTATCCTTATACATCATGCGTTGACACTGCTGAAAACCTATGCAAAAACTTGGCTCAGGAAGAACCTAATTAAAATATGCAGTTTCCAGGCCGGGCGCGGTGGCTCAAGCCTATAATCCCAGCACTTTGGGAGGCCGAGGCGGGTGGATCACGAGGTCAAGAGATCGAGACCATCCTGGTCAACATG
>NW_016109011.1:4978-6198 GCF_001604975.1 Cebus imitator | reverse complement strand
GAGACGGGGTTTCACCATGTAGGCCAGGCTGGTCTCGAACTCCTGACCTCAGGCGATCTGCCTGCCTCAGCCTCCCAAAGTGCTGGGATTACAGGTGTGAGCCACCAGGCCCGGCCTGTCTATTTTTTTAATATTTTCAAGTAAATGATATCCTTCCAGGCTTCACTCCATGTCCGTTTCACCAGCACCTCGCGTGTGCCCAGCGAAAGGCTGGACAAGGCTGAACTAAGACACACAGGGAACCAACTGCCACAACAGACCGCACGATTGGAGGCGGAGGAGAAGGCAAGGGTCAGGGCTTTGCAGCCTGTGACAGCAGAAGCAGGATGTTCCCTTGGGGCTGATTCCCAGGCTCCGGCAGGTCTGGAGACTTAGTCACCCCTCCAGGAATGAAGCCGGCCAACGTGCCAGATGCTACCAGACAGATGATCTCCAGGCTCGCTGGCTAGTCTCATTTCAAAATGCGAGTTTCACTTCTCACTGTAAAATTCTCTTTTAAAACAAGTCCTCCCTGGATGGTCTTAGTTACATGTTTGTGTTACCTACCTACACTGACAACACGGGGCACACGTGATTTTTCACCCCGATACACAGTCCTGCTCTAAGTCCCAGTACAAAGTCTTTCTGGCCTAATTGCAACCAGGGACAAAAATTACCTCTTTTTTTTTTCCATAAAAATGTATCCCTTCATTTTAAAACCTGGTAGCTTGTGCTATTCCCACCTGGATATTCTTCCAGATTAGAAACAGGCTGTTGGGGCCAGGCACAGCGGCCCACGCCTGTAATCCCAGAACTTTGGGAGATCACCTGAGGTCGGGAATTTGAGACCAGCCTGAACAACATGGAGGAAACCCCATCTCTATTAAAAATACAAAATTAGCCGGGCATCATTGTACACTCCAGTAATCCCAGCTACTCAGGAGGCTGAGGCAGGAGAATCGCTTGATTCCGGGAGGCGGAAGCTGTGGTGAGCCAAGATCACACCATTGCACTCTAGCCTGGGCAACAATGACAAAACTCCATCTCAAAAGAAAAAGAAACAAAAAAAGCAAAAAAATAACCAGGCACACAAGTCAACAAGACAACCCGAATGAAAATCAGCAGACACTGTGAGAACAGGAAACAAACCACAGAGGAGCTTTAAAAACACAGATATAGGCCGGGCGCGGCGGCTCAAGCCTGTAATCCCAGCACTTTGGGAGGCCGAGGCGGGTGGATCA
>NW_016109011.1:0-1566 GCF_001604975.1 Cebus imitator | reverse complement strand
GGTGGATCACTTGAGGTCAGAAGTTTGAGACCAGCCTGGCCAACATAGTGAAACCCTGCCTCTACCAAAAATACAAAAACCAGCTGGGTGTGGTGACTGGCGCGGGCAATCCCAGCTACTCAGAAGGCCGAGGGAGGAGAATCACTTGAGCCCGGGAGGCAGAGGTTACAAGTAAGCCACAATCATGTCAAGGCACTCCAGCCTGGGCAACAGAATGAAACTCCATCTCAAAAAATAGATACTTTTTCTTTCTTTATATACTTATTCTACAAGCTGTTTTCTATTAAAAAAATTTTTTTTCAGTTTTGTGTAAAAACCCAGACATGAACACACACCTTAGCCTAGGATCCTGCAGGGTCAAGGTCATCAAATCACTGCCTTCCACCTCTACCTCTTGTCCCACCAGAAGGTCTTCAGGGCCCAGAGCACACAGATGACTGCCATCATCTATACTAATAATGCCTTCTTCTGGAAAACTTGAAGGGCCAGCCTGAGGCTGTTTCACAGTTAACTATTTTCTTTTTTAAGATGGAGTCTCACTCTGCTGCCCAGGTTGGAGTGCAGTGGCGCAATCTCAGCTCACTACAACCTCCGCCTCCTGGGTTCGAGCAATTCTCCTGCCTCAGCCTCCTGAGTAGCTGGGATTACAGGCACCTGCCACCATGCCCAGCTAATTTTTGTATTTTTAGTAGAGACAGGGTTTCACCATGTTGGTCAGGCTGGTCTTGAACTCCTGACCTCATGATCTGCCCACCTGGGCCTCTCAAAGTGCTGGGATTACAGGCGTGAGCCACCACGCCCCGCCAACTTTTTAAAAATATAAGTAGAAGGAATACACGCTAAAATAACAATGAAGAGTACAGTACAGAAAACATGTACAGTAAATTACCAGTAACATAATCATCTATTACAATGATCAAGTACCATACACTATATATAACTGTGTATGCTAGAATTTTATATGGCTGGTAGCACAGTGGTTTGCTTACACCAGCATCACCACAAACACCTGAGTAATGTGTTGCCATGGCTGTGATTGTGATGTGACATTACCATGGCTATGATTGCAAGGAGGCAGTAAGGATTTTCAGCTTCATATAATCACACGACCCCACCATCATACACGCAGCCCAGCCTTCACAGAAACCTCACTATGCCTCACTTGACTATAAGTATCCAGCTATCCTGCTGAATGCACTTATTATGTAATCACTTATTTGCATGTTTTCTTTTATTTTCTTTGCATGTAACAATATCATCTGTGAGTAACGGCAACATTATCTCATCCTTTATCCTTTTCAAAGTTCATAGCAATTCTTTTTCTTGTCTTACTGCATTGGCTAAGACTTCCATTACAATGTTATACACCCAGGATTTAATACAAAGTCTGGCAGGGAGAGTCTCTCCCAGGGAGAATCTGTCCCAGGCCTCTGTCCCGGGCCTCTGGTAGCAGCCCACAGTCCTTAGAGTTCCCTGGGCTGGGGCTACACCATCCTAATCTCTGCTGGTCTTCACATATTCTCTTTGCTCGATGTCTATGTTTTCTTCCTTTTTTTTTTTTTTTTT
>NW_016109010.1:8401-9522 GCF_001604975.1 Cebus imitator | reverse complement strand
AAAAAAAAAAAAAAGACTGCTTCTAAACCTAAACCCAAAGTGTACCATTGTTTATTCTTCAGCAATGGTCTGCCTGGTATTGAGTTCCCGGTTAAAACAATGTTCCCCACAAATTTTGAGGCATTGTTTCCATGGTCTTACAGCCCTAGTTTTTCTTTCTTTTTTGTTTGTTTTGAGACCGAGTTTCACTCTTGTTGCCCGGGCTGGTGTGCAGTGGTGCAATCTTGTCTCACTGCAACCTCTGCCTCCGGGATTCAGTCGATTCTCCTGCCTCAGCCTCTCAAGTAGCTGTGGTGCACACCTCTGGTCCCTGCTACTTGACGGGCTGCAGTCCTATTTTTGATGTTGGGAACTTAGGTGTCATTCTTATTCCAGACCCCTCACACGTGAGGCCTGGGAGCCTTCTCCTGTGGCTGGTACTGTGGTATTCCACAGGCTTAGCCAGATGCAGGTCTTGCATTCTTGCTTCTGGGATTTTGCGGATCTTTTAAATTTAAAAACTCATGCCCCCAAGTTCTGGAAACTTCCTTGGTTGTTTTTTGTCGTCTGGTTGGTTTTCTCTTTGGGGAACAACTTTCAGTCAGATGTCGGAGTTTCTGGACCAATTCGTCATTCCCTTTCCTCTTGTTTCACTTTCGAGATTTCTTTTTTTATGAGATGGAGTCTCACTTTGTCACCCAGCCTGGAGCGAAGTGGTAACATCTCGGCTCACTGCAACCTCCGCCTTGCAGATTCAAGCCATTCTCATGCTTCAGCCTCCCAAGTAGCTGGGATTACAAGCATGTACCTTCACGCCCGGCTAATTTTTGTAGTTTTAATAGAGACAAGGTTTCGCCATGTTGGCCAGGCTAGTCTCAGACTCCTGGCCTCAAGTGATCCACCTGTCTCGGACTCTCAAAGTGCTGGGATTACAGGCATAAACCACAGCACGCAGTTGAGGAGATTTCATTGAACTAATCTACCACAAGAGCATCTTCTGCTTTGACCCACCCCTCTAAAGAGAAAAAGCTTAGGGCTGGGCGCGGTGGCTCACGCCTGTAATCCTCGCACTTTGGGAGGCCTAGGTGGGTGGATCAACTGAGGTCAGGAGCTCAAGACCAGCCTGGCCATCATGGTGAAAC
>NW_016109010.1:0-6204 GCF_001604975.1 Cebus imitator | reverse complement strand
GCTGGTGTCAGACTCCTGACCTCAGGTGATCCGCCTGCTTCAGCCTCCCAAAATGCTGAGATTACAGGCATGAGTCACTGTGCCCAGCCCTGACTTGAATCTTCACAGGTGCAGAGGCAGTGGGAAGGCCTGGGACTCTGGGAAGGGGAACTGTAACCGGCTGGCTCATTAAGTTCACGGCAACCCTGAAATGTGGGTTTATTTGGGTCTTTCCGTTTTATAGATAGGAAAACTGCCAGCTAGAGAGGTTAAATGGTGTGCCCAAAGTCCCCCAGCCAGGAAAAACTGAACCAGAGTTCAGTCAAGGTCCAACCCCACACCCACAATGCCCCTCAGAACAGGAAGGCCCCTGGGGCAAGTTCCCTTTCTCACGGGGCCTCTGGAGCCCTCCCTATAGGAACTCCTTGCTGGGATCTCTTTGCTGCTCTTACTTCCCCTAAGGGTTGGAGAGTTTTGTGGACACCTGACTTGAGTTTGGTGGCAGCACTGTGTCCCTGGATTCAAGGCTGAGACCATGTGGATAGCACAAGAGAAGGAACAGCCTCTGGACTTAGGTTGCTTCTTCTAGCTGAGAGGGAGAGGAGGGTGCCTGAGTCTGTTTCCTGTTGCTATAATGGAATGCCGATAACTGCATAATTTATTATTATTATTTTATTTTATTTTTTGAGGCGGGGTCTGGCTCTGTTACCCAGGCTGGAGTGCAGTGGTGCAATCTTGGCTCAGTGCAAACTCTGCGATTCTCTGCCTCAGCCTCCCGAGTAGCTGGGATTACAGGTGCTCGCCACCACTCCCAGCTAATTTTGGTATTTTTAGTAGAGATGGAGTTTCACCATCTTAGCTGACCTGACCTTGTGATCCACCCGCCTTGGCCTCCCAAAGTGCTGGAATTACAGACGTGAGCCACCGTGCCTGGCCTGACTGGATAATTTATAAAGAAAATAAATTTATTGTCCAGGCGAGGTAGCTCACACCTGTTATCCCAGCACCCTGGGAGGCCGAGGCGGGCGAATCAGACGGTCAGGAGATCGAAACCATCCTGGGCAACATGGTGAAACCCCAACTCTACTAAAAATGCAAAAAGCTTAGCTGGGCGTGGTGGCGGGTACCTGCAGTCCCAGCTACTCGGGAGGCTGAGGCTGGAGAATTGCTCGAACCCAGGAGGTGGAGATTGTGTGACATGGTAAAAGCCCCATACAACTGCATACCTCAACCACACCTCGGCTTTCTGTTGAAACTGCTCTCTGTAACCCCTAATGTGACAGGCAAGCAGTCCAAACCCATGCCATCTTGGCCCCTACAACTTGTAATAAGTAATAAAGGTCTGTAATTTCCACCCTACCCATGTGACATGGTAAAAGCCCCATACAACTGCATACCTCAACCATACCTCGGCTTTCTATTGAAACTGCTCTCTGTAACCCAAATGTGACAGGCAAGCAGTCGAAACCCATGCCATCTTGGCCCCTGCAATTTGTAATAAGGAATTAAGGACCGTAATTTCCACCCTACCCAGACAATGTGTAAACAAATGCTAATCTTGACTTTTGTAAACCACTTAAGTAACAATCAGAATGTCCAAAATCCCCTGACCCTCGGAATGTCCAGAGCCCCTCACCCTCACCTCTGCCCAGAAATCCACTGGAATGTCCGGAGCCCCTCACCCTCATCTCCGCCCAGGAGTTGATTTACAGAATCCACTAGCCCTCAGAATGTCTAAGCCCCTTACCCCCACCCCTGCCCCTCACCCTCACTCCCAAGGTGGTTTTACAGGTATAAAAGGTCTTGACACCCTCCTTTCGGGGCCACAGGTTGAAGGGACGCAAGTCCTCCGGGGCCGCCGGCAATAAAGACCCTGCAATTTGGCATACTTTTGTCTTGGTGTTGACTTTCTATGCTGGGGCCAGTACAACACCCAGACAATGTGTAAACTAATGCTTATCTTGACTTCTGTGAACCACTTAAGTGACAATAGGAATGTCCAAAGTCCCCTGACCCTCAGAATGTCCGGAGCCCCTCATCCCCATCTCTGCCCAAGAGGTGATTTACAGAATCCACTGGCCCTCAGAGTGTCCAGAGCCCCTCACCCTCGTCTCCGCCCAGGAGGTGATTTATAGAATTCACTGGCCTTCGGAATGTGTGAAGCCCCTCACCCCCACCCCTGCCCCTCACCGTCACCCCCGAGGTGGTTTACGGGTATAAAAGGTCTTGACACCCTCCTTTCGGGGCCACGGGTTAGAGGGACCTGAGTCCTCCGTAGCCGCCGGCAATAAAGACCCTGCAATTTGGCATACTTTTGTCTTGGTGTTGACTTTCCATGCTCGCTCCAGTATAGCAATGGCAGTGAGCCAAGATTGTGCCACTGCACTCCAGCCTGGGCAACAGTGTGAGACTTCTCAAAAAAAAGAAAAAGAAAAGAAATGTATTTCTCACCGGGTGTGGTGGATCACGCCTGTAATCCCAGCACTTTGGGAGGCTGAGGCGGGTGGATTACGTGAGGTCAGGAGTTTGAGGTCAGCCCGGCCAACTTGGTGAAGCCCTGTCTCTACCAAAGATACAAAAATTAGGCAGGTGTAGTGTCAGGCACCTGTAATTTCAGCTACTTGGGAGGCTGAGGCAAGAAAATCACTTCAACCTGGGAGGTAGAGGTTGCATTGAGCCAACATTGCACCGTTGCACTCCAGCCTGGGTAACAAGAGTGATACTCTGTCTCAAAAAAAAAAAAAAAAATGACTTGATCTCTGCTGGGTTCAAGTGATTCTCCTGCCTCAGCTTCCAGAGTAGCTGGGATTATAGGCACCTGCCACCACCCCCGGCTAACTTTTGTATTTTTAGCAGAGACAGGGTTTCACCATGTCGGCCGGGCTCGTTTTCAACTCCTGACCTCTGGTGATCCACCTGCCTTGGCCTCCCAAAGTGCTGGGATTACAGGTGTGAGCCACCGCGCCCGGCCCACTGAGGACCTTCTTGCAGAGTCATAACATGGTAGAGGGCATCATATGGTGAGAGGGAAGAGGATGCCAACTCAGGTCTCTCTTTTTCTTGTAAAGCCACCAGAACCACCACTGGGGCCCCACCCCGATGACCTGATCTAACCTAATTACCTCCCCAAGTCTCCACTTCCAAATCCATAAACACAAGAGGATTCAGTTTCCAACACATGAAATCTGGGGGACACATTCAAACCACTGCACAAGGTCATAATACCTGCCCACCTAATGGGGCAGGATCCAAAAACCTGGAGAGGAAAGGAAGAAGGAGCTTCTTAATGCATTTCAATTCAACACTGTCCATATTTCTGCCCTGCCTGTTTAGGGCACACTGTGAAGTTGCCAGGAAGCAGTGATCTGTGTCCTCCCAGCACTCACACAGGGAGGACCCAGTGTGTGAGGATTGCTCAAGCAGATCTCCCTTCCACAGCCTGGGGACCAGGGAAGCCCACCCGGAGGACATCATGGGTAAGCCATGGGGGAGTGAGAGACACAAGGGGGAGGGAAAAACAGAGGAGCGTGTTATTGGAGTCCAATAGTACTCAATAGTCAACATATTTCATAAAGAGATCTTCCAAACAGGCTTTGTGTGGGCGACAAGGCCATTCTATTTCTCGCTTGGGTGCAAGCGGGTGGAATCCGAGAAAGGACAGGTGAAGGGGGTAAGGGTGGGAATTGGTTTTATAGGCTGGGGTAATTTTGGGGGGTGTGGGAGTGTTGCGGAGTAAGATCAGTTTCAGTGGTGGGGGGTAGGGGCAAGGAGTACACATGGCCAAAAGTTCAGTTCCAGTGGGGGGTGGGGTAAGGCTGAAGAGTAGTTAAGATGGGAGGGTGGGGCGAGGAGCATCACATTATCATAAGAACAGTTAAGATGGCAGGGTGGGATGAGAGGTATCCACATTATCATAAGAACAGTTTGGCTGGGTCTGGTGGCTCACGCCTGCAATCCCAGCACTTTGGGAGGCCCAGGAAGGCGGATCACCTGAGGTCAGGAGTTGGAGACCAGCCAGGCCAACATGGTAGAGCCCTGCCATTAAAAAAAAAAAAAAAAAAAAAGAACGGTTAAGATGGCAGGGTTGGGTGAGAGGTATCCCCATTATCATAAGAACAGTTAGGATCGCAGGGTGGGGAGGGAGGCTTGTCCAGGGAAGCTCTGCAGGGCAATTAGGGACAATGGCAAACGCAGGTGGGCGGTGGGGGACGATTAGCTGAGGCAGGCAGGCAGGCTTCAGACTTTCTGGGACCAGGCTTGCACATGGGGACCTGACAGAGAGCATACTGGGGAACTGGAAGAGATTTTGAGTGGGAGGCAGGGAGCCGCAGAAGCCTCACTAAGGAGTTTGGTGTCTGTCGAAAGGTTTTGGGGGTGAGTTCTTGATTGATTCAAATGAGTGATGTGGTGTGAATTGCATTTAGCAAGACTCTGCTGAGGTGTGAAGATTGCTTGGCAGGGCAGGGAGGGGCAGTTAGGAGGCTGGTGAGGTTGCTTAGAGGAAAGGATGGACGCCCAGCCTGGGAGGCCGAGGGGAGAGGCAGGTAGGAGGCAGAAGGGAGTGAGGGGCAAGCCCGTGGGGTCTAGGTGAAGGGGCTCATCTCTCCTGTCTGGGCAATGTGCTTCTCGCCCTGCTAGAGTCCAGGGTGGTTGTTGGGGGGCCATGTGCTGGGAAGGGAGCCCGCCAGGCTGTGCTGGACTTGCTTTCTGCCCTGCTGGGAGCATGTGAACCACAACATGCCTTAGCCCCAGTCCTGAGTCTTCCCGGAATAACTAGGGCCTGAATCTCAGGCCCAGGCTGCCATCTCCTCCAGGTGGGCGCTGGGTTCCAGAGGGGATCTGTGCAGGGGGCCACTTCCCTGCTTTCTAAAGAAGCCTGGAGCAGAAAGCTATTAGGAGAGATGAGAGATCTCTGTCCAAGGGAGTGATTCCGGCCACTGGGGCTGCAGGGGCTGGTGGTGACCTAGAAACACTTCAGAGGACAGAGAGAGGAGGAGAGGTGGGGAGTGGGCCACCTTCTGCCCTTCCGTGAAACCCTGCGACCTGAGCCCCCTCTTTTTACGGTTTCATAAGTCCTCGGAATCATCCTGCCTGATGTGGGCGAATGTGATTTCACTCTGTCCCGCTTCTAAGCCTGTGTCCAGGCCAACCTTGAGCTCCAGGTGTGCACACATCTGCCCTGATTTGTATGGCATCAAAAGTCTCAATCTCAGCACCTGGCCCTTAACCTGCCCTGCCCCTCCCCCGTGTTCCCCTCCACAGTGAATGACACCTCCGAACCCCGGGTGCCCAGCCAGAGTGTCCAGAGGCACCCTGGGTCTTCTTCCTTCTCCCTAGACTCTCCAGCGTGGTCCAGGCTGCATCATCTTGCCCTGAGACCATCTCGATGCTGGTCTTCCCACCTCCAGCCTCACCTGCCCGGGACTGTCCCTCCCTCCCATCTGCCCCTCCTTAAAAAAAAAAAAAAAAAAAAATTCATCCTCACATCATGGTGACTTTCAATGTGATTTGCACAATTCTTCCACAAACATCAAATTGATATGATTTTCCTCTCTGATCTCCTTGCACAGCATATTAGGAATTACAATTATCATTAAAACAAAACGAAAAATACAGATATATTTATTTATTTGCATATATTTATTTATTTACTTAGAGACTGAATTATTAGACTGGCTAATTTTGGTATTTTGGGTAGGTAATATTTGGTATTTGGGGTTTTGCCAGGTTGCCCAGGCTGATCTCGAACTCCTGGGTTCAAGTGATCCTCCTGCCTCAACCTCCCAAAGGGCTGAGATACAGTTTGAGCCACGTGACCAGCCCCTCCGCTCTTCCTAAATGCAGCTCTGACTTGTCACCTCCTGCTTCAACACTTCCAGGACTCCCCATGGCCCTCGAGTGAAGTCTGAGCTCCTGATGACCTGGGCTTTCCTGTCCTGCCCCTGACAACATTCCAGCTCAGCTCTTGCCTTCTCTTTCCAAAACATTGTGTCCGGCCACATCAAAGCACTTGCATTTCCTCAATCCTGAAACACCTCCTCGCTTCCCCAGCCCTTTTGTACATGCCCGGAATACTCTTCCCACACTTTCTTATTATTTATTTTTTGTATTTTTAGTAGAGATGGGGTTTCACCATGTTGGCCAGGATGGTCTTGAACTTCTGACCACCCACCTCGGCCTGATCCACCCACCTCAGCCTCCCAAATATCTTTTTTTTTTTTTTTT
>NW_016109009.1:4081-6210 GCF_001604975.1 Cebus imitator | reverse complement strand
TGAGACAGTCTCGCTCTGTCGCCAGGCGCCAGGCTAGAGTGCAGAGGTGCGATCTCGGCTCACTACAACCTCCGCCTTCTGGCTTCAAGCAATTCTCCTGCCTCAGCCTCTCGAGCAGCTGGGACTACAGGTGCACATCACCATGCCCAGCTAATTTTTGTATTTTAGTAGAGATGGAGTTTCACCATGTTGGCCAGGATGGTCTCGATCTCTTGACCTCATGATCCATCCACTTCGGCCTCCCAAAGTGCTGGGATTACAGGTATGAGCCACTGTGCCTGGCCAATAATTTGCCTGATAGTTTCTGACACTTCCTGGACAAATCTTTGCACTGTAGTTACTTATTTATTTATTTATTATTATTATTTTTTTTTTGACAGACTTTGTTCTTTCACCCAGGGTAGAGTCCAGTGGTGTGATCTTGGCTCACTGCAACCTCTGCTCTGGGGTTCAAGCAATTTTCTTACCTCAGCCTCCTGAGTAGCTGGGATTACAGGTGTGCACCACCATGCCCAGCTAATGTTTGTATTTTTAGTAGAGACAGGGTTTCACCATATTGCCCAGGCTGGCCTCAAACTCCTGGGCTCAAGTGATCCTCCCACATTGGCCTCCCAAAGTGCTGGGATTACAGGCGTGAGACACCACAGGCACAGCTGGGAAATCACTTTCACTGCTGTGAGCTGCATTGCCTGGTGTTGGGGGAGGGCTGGTACTCCAAGAATGTCTCTAGGTCACATGCCACCCTAGTTCTCTGGCTCTGAGCCCAGCCCGGGGCTAGAAGTTGCCTAGGAATTACAGTTCTGTGTCCTAGACTGCCTTTCAAGTTCATCTAAGATACCAAAGCACTTTGGCTCTTGGTCGTTTGGCTTCCATAGAAACTCAAGGGATGGTCCTGGAGTAGTGACTCACACCTGTAATCCCAGCACTTTGGAAGGCCAACGTGGGCGGATCACCTGAGGTCGGGAGTTCAAGACTAGCCTGACCAACATGGAAAAACCCCATCTCTACTGAAAATACAAAATTAGCCAGGTGTGGTGGTGCATGCCTGTAATCTCAGCTACTCAAGAGGCTGAGGCAGGAAAATCGCTTGAACCCGGGAGGTGAAGGGTGTGGTGAGCTGAGATTGTGCCATTGCACTCCAGCCTGGGCAACAAGAGTGAAATTCCATCTCAAAAAAAAAAAAAAAAGAAAAGAAAGGGATGGATGATTCCTCTCTGGCTATGGTTAGTCCAAATGACCCCTCCATATGTGACTGCTGGCTGAGCCCGGCATGGCTTTATTCTCTATTGTGACAGGAGAGCACTGAGTTCAATGTGAATTTCCCCAGTCACTGTACTCTCCCTTCTCAAGTGCACAGACTCTGCACTGCAGAGCTGCTGCTGGGGGAGAGGAGAGAGGGTGGCATTGGCAATTCAAGATTGCCTCTCTGACCCTCTTCAGTGCCTCCCTCAGCAATATGAAGTTAAAACCAGAGACTAAGTTTGGGCGCAGTGGCTCATGCCTGTAATCCCAGCACTTTGGGAGGCTGAGGCGGGTAGACCACGAGGTCAGGAGTTTGAGACCCACCTGACCAAAATGCAAACAAATTAGCCAGGTGTGGTGGTGCATGCCTGTAATCTTAGCTACTCAGGAGGCTGAGGCAGGAGAATCTCTTGAACCCGGGAGGCGGAGGTTGCAGTGAGCCAAGATCACACCATTGCACTCCAGCCTGGGTGACAGAGCATGTCTTAGTTTCAGAAAAACAACACACAAAAAAAACAAAAACAAAAAAACAGGAGATTGTGATTGCTGTTAGTTCCTGTGACAGGGCTTTGCTGTGTACAGGCAGTTGTTAACATTTGGTGTTCTTGCAGAGACCATGAATGGTGCAGGCTTCTATTCCATCATCTTGCTTTACCTTCACTCATATTCCAGGAATAGATGTTTCTAAGAGTGGGACCCAGAGGTTACTGGGCATCCATCTACAGCATATAGGTGGCTTTCTGGCTTCTAGGGCAGTTGGGGATACCAGTTTCTTTCTTTTCTTTCTTTCTTTCTTTCTCTCTCTCTCTCTTTCTTTTTTTTTTCTTTCTTCCTTCCTTCCTTCCTTCCTTCCTTCCTTCCTTCCTTCCTTCCTTCCTTCCTTCCTT
>NW_016109009.1:0-2059 GCF_001604975.1 Cebus imitator | reverse complement strand
TGGGATTACAGGCACGTGCCACCATGCCCAGCTAATTTTTTGTAGTTTTAGTAGAGACGGGGTTTCACCATGTTGACCAGGATGGTCTCGATCTCTTGACCTTGTGATCCACCCGCCTCAGCCTCCCAAAGTGCTGGGATTACAGGCTTGAGCCACCGCGCCCGGCTCAGTTTTGTATTTTTAACAGAGATGGGATTTCATCATGTTGCCCAGGCTGATTTCAAACTCCTGGGCTCAAGCAATCTGCCTTCCTTGGCCTCCCAAAGTCTTGGGATTACAGGTGGGAGCCACTGTGCCTAATGATACATTTTTTTATGTTGAGCCATCCTTGCATTCTGTGATAAGCCCTACTTGTTCATGCTTGTTATGGTTTGAATAGTGTCCCCCAAAAAGATGTGTTGAAGTCCTACGTCCAGGTGCCCATGAATGTAACCATATTTGAAAATAGTCTTTGAGGATGTAGTCAAGATGAGGTAATTAGGGTGGGTCATAATTCATCTATGCCTGGTGTCCTTATGAGAAGGGGAAAATGCCATGTGAAGGCAGATACATACAAGGGAAGTACAGCATGTAACAAGGTAGTCAGAGATTGAGTTGTGGCAGCTGCAAACTGAAGAATGCCAAGGATTGCTAGTAAACCACCAGCAGCTAGGAAGAGGCAAGGAAGGATTCTCCCCGATAGATTTCAGAGACTGCATGGCCCTGCTGCCATCTTGCTTTCAGACTTCTAATTTTCACAACCCTGAGATGATAAATAAATTTCCATTGTTTTAAGCCACCCGGTTTGTGGCACTTTATTAGATTAGTCCTAGGTAACTACTATAGTGATACGCTATTTCTTATCCATTTGGATTCAGTTAGCCAACATTTTATTTAGAATGTTGGCCTCTACATTTGAAAGTGAAATGCATGTATAATTGTATTTATCTTATCTGGTTTTGGAGTCAAGATTATACTCATGTCATCTTGTGTTAGGGTTCTGCAGAGGGACAGACATATAGGATACTTGTATGTATGAAAGGGAGTTTATTAGGGAGAATTAACTCGGATGCTCACAAGGTGAAGTCCCATGATAGGCCATCTGCAAACTGGTGAAGAAAGAATCCACTAGGGGTTCAGTATGAGGGCATAAGCCTCAAAAGCAGGAAAGCCAACAGTGCAGCCTTCAGTCTGTGGCCGAAGGCCCGAGAGTCCCTGGCAAACCACTGGTGTAAGTCCAGGAGTCCACAGGCCAAAGAACCTGAAGTCTGATGTCCAAGGGTAGGAGGAATGAGAGCAAGCGTTCAGCCTGGGAGAAAGACTAGAAGACTCAGCAAGCCAGCTTATCCCATCTTCCTCTGCCTGCTTTGTTCTACCCATGATCCCAGCCTATCAGATGGTGCCCACTCACATTGAGTGTGGTCTTCCTCTCCCCGTCCACTGATTCAAAAGTCAATATCCTTTGGCAACACCCTCACAAACACACCCAGAAACAATTCTTTACCAGCTACATAGGCATTCTTCAGTCTAATCGAGGTGACTCCTAATATTAACCATCAAAAATCTCGACTGCTTTACTTTTTTTTTTTTTTTTTTTAGAGTTGGGGTCTTCCTCTGTTGCTCAGGCTGGAGTCCAGTGGTGCAATCATAGCTCACTGCAGCCCTGAAATTCACCTTAGCCTTGAAACTCTTGGGATCAAGCCATCATCCCTCTTGAACTTCCTGAGTAGCTAGGATTACAGGCATGAGCCACTGTGCCTGGATCTGGACAGCTTTAGAATCCATTTGAGGCCAGGCACAGTGGCTCACACCTGCAATCCCAGAACTTTGGGAGGCTGAGGTGGGCGGATCACCTGAGGTCAGGAGTTCAAGACCAGCCTGGCCAACACGGTGAAACCTCTTCTCTACCAAAAAGACAAAAATTAGCTGGGCATGGTGGTGGGCGCCTGTAATCCCAGCTACTCAGGAGGCCGAGGCAGGGGAATCGCTTGAACCCAGGAAGTGGAGGTTGCAGTGAGCCGAGATTGCGCTATTGCATTCCAGCCTGGGCAACAAGAGCAAAACTCCATCTTAAAAAAAA
>NW_016109008.1:0-6230 GCF_001604975.1 Cebus imitator | reverse complement strand
ATCTTCTAGAAACAGAGCCAGTCATCTGAATTCACCTTATACCACCATCAAACCCTCAATGTCATCAATAGGATAAAAGAAGAAAAAAAAAAAAAACTTATCCGAAGGTCAGAAACCTCAAATATTGAAGGTAGATAAGACCACAAAGATGATAAAGAATCAGTGCAAGAACCCTGAAAACTCAAAAGCTGGAGTGTCCTCTTTCTTTCAAATCACATTGCCTCTGCAGCAAGTGTTCTGAACCAGGCTGAGATGGCTGAAATGACAGAAATAGAGTTCAGAACATGGATAGGAAGGAATATCATTGAGCTGGAGGAGTGCATTGAAACCCAATTCAAAAAAGCTAAAAATCATGATAAAACAAACCAGGAGCTGATAGACAAAATAACCAGTATAGAAAACAATGTAACCAACCCAACAGAGCTGAAAAACACGCTACAAGAATTTCATAATGCAATTACAAGTATAATAACAGAACAGACCAAGAAGAGGGAAGAATCTCAGAACTTGATGACTGGCTTTCTGAAATAAGAAAGTCAGACAAGAATAGGGAAAAAAGAATGAAAAGGAATGAACAAAACCTCCAATAAATGTGAGATTATTTAAAGAGAGCAAATCTATGACTCGTTGGAGTCCCTGAAAGAGATGGGGAGAATGAAACCAACTTGGAAAACAGATTTCAGGATATCATTCATGAGAACTTCCCCAACCTAGCTAAAGAGGCCAGCATTCAAATTCAGGAAATGCAGAGAACCCCATTAAGATACCTCACAAGAAGATCAACCCCAAGACACATCATGAGATTCTCCAATGTCAAAATAAAAGAAAAAGTGTTAAAGGCAGCTAGTGAGAAAGGTCAGGTAACCTGCAAAGGGAAGTCCATCAGACTAACAGCGGACCTCTCAGCAGAAACCCTGCAAGCCAGAAGAGATTGGGGCGAATATTCAACCTTTTTAAAGAAAAGAAATTCCAGCCTGGAATTTCATATCCAGCCAAACTAAGCTTTATAAATGAAGGAGAAATAAGATTCTTTTCAGACAAGGAAATGCAGAGGGAATTTATCACCCAACCTGCATTACAAGAGCTCCTGAAGGAAGCACTAAATATAAAAAGAAAAGACCATTGTCACCCACTATAAAAACACACCAAAGTACACAGACCAGTGGCACTATAAAGCAACCACATAAACAAGTTTGCAAAATAACCAGTTAACGTCATGATGACAGGATCAAATTCACACACGTCAGTACTAACCTTGAGTGTCAGTGGGCTAACTGCCCCAATTAAAAGGCACAGAGTGGCAAGCTGGATAAAGAACCAAGACCCAATGCTATGCTGTCTTCAAGAGATCCATCTCACAGGCAGTGACACACATAGACGCAAAGGGATGGAGAAAAATATACCAAATAGGAAATAGAAAAAAGAAGCGGTTGCAATCTCAGCTTTGGACAAAATAGACTTTAAATCACAAAGATAAAAAAGGACAAAGAAGGGCATTACATAATGATAAAAGTTCAGTTCAACTAGATGATTGAATTATCCTAAATATATATGCATTCAACACAGGAGCACCCAGACTCATAAAGCCAGTTCTTAGGGATCTTCAAAGAGACCTATATTCCCACACCGTAATAATGGGAGACTAACACTGCACTAACAATATCAGACAGATAATCGAGACAGAAAATTAACAAAGGTATTCAGGACCTGAGCTCAGTGTTAGATTACAAAGACCTGATGACATCTACAGAACTCTGTACTCCAGAACAACAGAATATACATTCTTCTCATTGCCACATGTCATATATTCTAAAATTGGTCACATAATTGGAAGTAAAACCCTTCTCCGCAAATGCAAGATAACTAAAGTCATAACAAATAATCTCTCAGACCACAGCATAATAAAATTAGAAATTAAGACTAAGAAATTCTTTCAAAACCATACAATTACATGAAAATGGGATGACCTGCTTTTGAATGACTTTTCAGTAAATAATGAAATTAAGGCAGATGTCAAGAAGTTCTTTGAAAGTAAAGAGAACAAAGATACAACATATCAGAATTTCTGTGACACAGATAAGGCAGTTTTAAGAGGGAAGCTTATAGTACTAGATGCCCACATAAGAAAGTTAGAAAAATCTCAAATTAACGAGCTAATGTCACAACCTAAAAACTAGAGAACCAAGAGCAAACAAATGCCAAAGCTATGAGAGTACAAGAAATAACCCAAACCAGTTTGAACTGAAGGAAATTAAGACCACAAAAAGCCACTGAAAAGATCAAGGAATCCAGAAATTGTTTTTTTGAAAAAATTAATGAAACAGGTAAAGAAGAAAAGAGAGAAGATTCAAATAGACAGAATCAGAAATGATAAAGGGGATATTACCACTGGCCCCACAGAAATCCAAATAACAGTCAAAGAATATAATGAACATCTCTAAGAATATAAACTAGAAAACAGAAGAAATAGATAAATTCTTGGACACATATACTCTCACAAGACTGAAACAGGACCCGGAACAGACTGATAATGAGCTCTGAAATTGAGTTAGCAATAAATAGCCCACCAACAACGACAACAAAACCAGACAGATTCACAGTTCTACCAAATGCACAAAGAAAAGCTGGTACCATTCCTGCTGAAACTATTCTGAAAAATTGAGGAAGAGGGACTCCTCCTTAAATCCTTCTACGGGCCAGCATCAACCTGATATCAAAACTTGGCAGAAACACAACAAAAAAAGAAAACTTCAGGCCAATGTCTTTGATGAAATTGATGCAAAAATTATCAACAAAATACTGGCAAACTGACTTCAGAAGCACATGAAAAAGCTTATTCACCATGATCAAGTAGGCTTCATCCCCAGAATGCAAGGTTGCTTCAACATACACTAATCAATAAATGTGATTCATCACATAAATGGAACTAAAGACAAAGACCACATGATCTCTCAATAGATGCAGAAAAGGCTTTCAATAAAATTCAACATCCCTTCATGTTAAAATCTCTCAATAAAGTAGGTATGGAAGGAACATACTTCAAAATAAGCAGAGCCGTCTTGTTATTCAAATTAGAAATTAAGACTAAGAAATTCACTCAAAACCATACAATTACCTACAAATTGAATAACCTGCTCCTGCATTGCTTTTAAGTAAATAACGAAATATTTTACTTAAATCCACAGCCAACATCATACTGAACAGGCAAAAGCTGGAGGCCTTTGAAAACTGGCACAAGAGAAGGATGCCCTCTATCACCACTCCCATTGTCATCACAATGGCATTCCCATTAGAAATTAGGGGACATTCCCCTTGAAAATCAGCACAAGAGAAGGATGCCCTCTGTCACCACTCCTATTCAACATAGTATTGGAAATCCCGGCTAGGGCATTCATGCAAGAGAAAGAAAGAAATGGCACCAAATAGGAAGAGAGGAAGTCAAACTATCCCTGTTTGCAGATAACATGATCTTATATCTACAAAATATTATATTCTCAGTCCTAAAGCTCCTTAAGCTGATAAACAACTTTAGCAAAGTTTCAAGATACAAAATCAATGTGAAAAATCTGTAATATTCCTATGCATCAACAACAGTCAAAGCAAGAGCCAAATCAGGGACACGGTCCCATTCACAACTGCCACAAAAATGATAAAATACCTATGATTACAGCTATCCAGGGATGCAAAATATCTTTACAAGGACAGCTACAAAATATTGCTCAAAGGAATCAGAGATGATACAGACAAATGGAAAAACATTCCATCCTCATTGATAGAAGAATCAATATTGTTAAAATGGCCATACTGCCCAAAGCAATTTATACATTCAATGTTATTCCTATTAGACTACCAAAGACATTCTTAACAGAACTAGAAGAAACTATTTTAAAACTCAAATGGAACCCAAAAAGAGCCCAAATAGCCAAGGCAATTCTAAGCAAAAAGATAAAGTACTGCAGACATCATGCTACCTGTGTTCAAGCTATGCAACAGAGCTACAGTAACCAATACAGCATGGTACTGGTACAAAAACAGACACATAGACCAATGGAACAGAATAGAGAGCCAAGAAATAAGACTGAATACCTACAACTATCTGATCTTTGACAAATCTGACAAAAACAAGTGATGGTGAAAGGATTTTCTATTTAATAAATGAAGCTGGGGTAACTGGCTAGCCAGATGCAGAAGATTGAAACTGAACCCCTTCCTTACATCATATGCAAAAAACAACTCAAGATGGAGTTGAGACTTAAATATAAAGTCCAAAACTACAAAAATCTTGAAATATAACCTAGCGAACACCATTCTGGACATAGAAACTGCCAAACATTTTGTAACAAAGATGCCAGAAATAGCTGCAACAAAAGCGAAAATTGACAAATGGAGCCTAATTAAACTACGGAACTTCTGCATAGCAAATGAAACTATCAACAGAATAAACAGAAAATCTATGAAATGACAGAAATTTTTTGCAAACTATGTATCCAACAAAGCTCATAGCCAGCATCTACAAGGAACTTAAACAAATGTACAAGAAAAAACCAAAAAGCTCCATTACAAAGTGGGCAAAGGACATGAACAGACACTTTTCAAAAGAAAACCTACATGCAACCGACAAACATATGAAAAAACTCAGTATCACTGATCATTAGAGAAATGCAAATCAAAACCATAATGACATACCATCTCACCCACCAATCAGAAAAATAACAGATACTAGTGAGGTTGTGGAGAAAAGGGAACACTTACACACTGTTGGTGGGAGTGTAAATTCGTTCAACCATTGTGGAAATCAGAGTGGTGATTCCTCAAAGAGCTAAAAACAGAACTGTCATTTGACTCAGTAATCCCACTACTGGGTACATACCCAAAGGGATAGAAATTATTCTACCATAAAGACACATGCATGTGTCTGTTTGTTGTAGCTCTATTTACAATAGCAAAAACATGGAATCAACCTAAATGCTCATCAATGGTAGATTGGATAAAGAAATTGTGGTATATATACACCGTGGAATACTATGCACCCATAAAGAAG
Source organism: Cebus imitator (assembly GCF_001604975.1). Lineage (NCBI taxonomy): Eukaryota > Metazoa > Chordata > Mammalia > Primates > Cebidae > Cebus > Cebus imitator. The sequence continues at coordinate 1,189 of NW_016109008.1, read as the reverse complement.
AACAAGACCATGTCTTTTGTGGGAACATGGATGGAGCTGAAGGCCATTATCCTTAGCAAACTGATGCAAGAACAGAAAACCAAATATTGCATGTTCATTTATATGTGGGAGCTAAATGATAAAACGCACACAAAGATGGAAACAACAGACACTGGGAATTTGAGGGTGAAAGGGTGAGAGTAGGGAGAGAATCAGAAAAAATAACTATTGGGTACTAAGTTTATTACCTGGGTGCCAAAATAACCTGTACAACAACCTCCTGTGTCATGAGTTTGCCTATATAATAAACCTACACATGTACTTCTGAACCTAAAATAAAAAAAGTTTATATCACCCAAAGTGATCCACAGAATCAAGGAATTTCCTATCAAAATTTCAATGACATTTTTCACAGAAATATTAAAAACAATTTTAAATTTATGTAGAACCACAGAAGACTCCAATAAGCAGACTTGAGCAAGAAGAAAAAAGCTGAAGGCATTACATGTTCTGATTTCAAACTATTTTGCAGAGCTACAGGAATCAAAACAGTATGGTACCAACATAAAAACATCTAAATAGACCAATAAAACAGAACAGAGGACACAGAAACAAAACCATGTGTATACAATTAACTAATCTTTGAACACTCAATTCGAAATGGATAGTTTCTTTAATACATGGTTTTGGAAAAACTACATATCTGCATGCAAAAGAATTAATTGAAACTTTATCTCAAACCATATATAAAAATCAACTCAAAATGAATTAAAGACTTAAATGTAAGACTGAAACTGTAAAACCCCTCAAAGAAACAGGGAAACACTATTTGACTTTGGCCTTGGCAGTGATATTTTGGATATGGCACCAAAAGCAAAGGGAACAAAGGAAAAAATAAACGATATTAAATCAAACTATAAGGTTTTCCCACAGCAAAGAATCATCAAAATAAAAAGACAATACACAGGATGAGAGCAAATATTTATAAACCATACATGTGAAAAGGAGTTAGTATCCAAAATATATGAGAAACTCATGTAATTCAGTAGTTAAAAAAAAAACACAACAAGTAACTGGATGAATGTTGTGGCTCATGGCTATAATCCCAACACTTTGGGAAGACAAGGTGGATGGATTGCTTGAGGCCAGGAGTTTGAGACCAGCCCTGGCCAAATAGTAAAACCCCCTCCCTACAAAAAAAATAAAAAAA
>NW_016109007.1:0-6249 GCF_001604975.1 Cebus imitator | reverse complement strand
ATAAAAAATAAACAAGCTGTTACCCTGAACAATTTACTCAGATGAGTCCATTTTTTGGCTATATTGGCTTTCAAAAATTTTATGATGTAAGAAAGTTATGAATTGGTGATACTGTCTCATTTTCCTGGCCAAACATTTCCTAAAATAATAAGGGTAACTCAGGAGCTCTGGCTGGCTTTCATCTCAGTTTGTCCCACAGGTCTCAGGTGACATGAAGCACATCTTGCCCACCCAGTTCTCCAATATGTTCTATGTGACTTGTAATTATTTTCTGTACTTTAAAGGATATCTGACCACATTCCAGTGGCCTCCAATGAAAACAGCACAGATTTTTATCATCAGATGTATTTACTTAATTTTATCTAAAGCTAAACATGTTTTTTTCAAATTTAGCATTAGGACCTTAAAATCAAAGAATGCATATTTGCATAGAGATGGAAAGAAAAAAAATTGCTTCTTGGCCTTTTGGCTAAAACCAAGTGCAGAGACAGAAATAAACCTTTATTTGAGGAGGTGGGGGGACTTTCATTTGAAGTTTGAAAATTTAGACCTATTATTCCTCAAGAAAACTAAAGTTATACATAATATATTTATGAATAATAATATTATTGGAAAATGCTTTCAGTAAACTACAAAAGGAGCAGAATCAAACCTTCTGCTGGATGGTGGATTTAATTTTAAAACGCCAAGAGAAGAAAATATTTCAAACCAGATAATAATGAAAGCCTCCACACTGGATAGTAATATAAACCTCCCCACTGAAGCAATGTTAAGATTACTATTTATTTTGCATATATATGCAGGTGCTATAGTAAGATGTGTTTATACGCACACATATTCTTAAATGGTCACAATCACCTTGCAAAGTAGGTGGTATTATTACCATTTACAGATGGAAAACAGAATCAAAGAGGTTCAGCATGTCACTCACCTCATACAGGAAGCGGTAAAAGCAAGATTTGAACTTGGTATATCTAACTTCTAAACCTATTCTCTTAGGATTGATAAAAGGAGGGAACACAGCTATTGTCATGAAATTAGAGCACTGGTATTACAATATGGTCTCTCAGCACCCTAGCACTTCAAATGACTTTTACACTGGAGTGTTTCTTTTTTTATCAAAGGGAAAGAGCAGTCCTGTGAATCACTGGAAGATAACCTTGGCTTTCAGATGTGCCATAGGCAGAATTCAAAGATACTCCCAAGAACACACAACTTCTCTTATCATTCATGCAACCATGAATCCAAATATTGCTGTAAAGGGACTTCACAGATGATATTAAGGTTCCAAATCAGGCAACCTTAAAATAGGGATATTATCTAGGTGGTCCTGACCTAATTACCTGAGATCATTAAATCTGGGTCCTGGGGTCAGAGACAGAGGAAGTCAGAAATTTCAAGTGTGAGAGGAAGCTGGCCCAAGGAAATTCTCCTGCTGGCTTTGAGATGGAAGGGTCACATGGCAAGGATGGTTTCTATGAGCTAAGTGGCCTACAGCTGACAGCAAGGAAAGGGGGACCTCATTCCTGCAACTGCAACAAACTAAATATGGCTGATGATCTGAATTAGCTTCTAAGTGAATTCTTCCCCAAAATTTCCAAAAAGAAGCACAGTCCCACCACCATTTGATTTCAGTTTCAAGACCCTGAGCAGAGAACTGAACCACATCATACCTGAACTTCTGATTTACGTAACTGTGAGTTAATCAATTGGAACTGTTTTAAGTCATTATGTTTATAGTAATTTGTTACATGGTATATTAGTCCATTTTCATGCTGCTGATAAACACAAACCCGAGACTGGGCAATTTCCAAAACAAAGAGGTTTAATTGGACTCACAGTTCCACATGGCTGAGGATGCCTCACCATCATGGTGGAAGGCAAGGAGGAGCAAGTCACATCTTACATGGATGGCAGCAGGCAAAAAGAGAGAGCTCCTGCAGGGAAACTCCCCCTCTTAAAACCATCAAATCTTACTAGGCTTATTCACTATCAGGAGAAAAGCATGGGAAAGACCTGCCCCCACAATTCAATTACCTCCCACCGGGTCCCTCCCACAACACGTGGGAATTCAAGACTACATTTGGGTGGAGACACAGCCAAACCATATCATAAGGCAATAAAAACAAATGGTGTTATAAACACTTTTAGAAAACAAGTGTTAACCTGTGATTAGGACTTTAATGGGTACTTCTTGTTAACTTGAAAATGAGCTTACTTTATCTGTAAAAAATATAATCCAATTTTTTACAAACACATTTGCAAGAAAAGATCAATAGTAGTAGGTTCATCAAATTCCTCTGGTCATCTGATCATATGGAATTATAAATAACTAATGGTTATATTAATAATTAATAATACTATGTAAGTAATGCTTTAGAGTGTCCAATGTATTACCACATTCATTATATCACCTGAACCTTATTATAACCAAGGAGAGTAGACAAATTATTATTATTATCTCATCTTATAGTACAAGAAATGAATACATAGAGAGGACAAGTGACTGACTCAAGACCAACTTCAAGAATTTGGGGGTGTGGTGGGTGACCAGTACATGACATTCAAGGGCTTCTGACTTCCCTCAAAACCACATTTTATTTTCAGAGCTGACTTAAAATGTTTCAGCAAAACATAGGGTTATGTTCCCCTTTCCTATTCTCTTCCGATTTCAAAAAAGTAAAAAATAGCATATTTTTTACTTGAAATAAGTGGATTTTTTTCCCACATCAAACATTTCTATTCATCACACAATGTGGAGCATTTTAAAGATATATTTAAGCAACATTCAAACTGTTTTTTTTAAAAGTTTGAACTATAGCTTCAAAATGATTGAAGCTGAATGATGAAAAATTGTCAATAACCACTATGGGATTTATTAAATACATCTATAAAATGTGACTTATAGTTATGCACAAAAAATTGTGATATACATTTATTCCCATGAGAAGTTGATTCTGTCTGTATACCACAAACCCATTATATTAAAAAGAAAGTACGTATATATACACACATTTGCACACATGCATGCAGTATGCCAAATTTTTGAAAGAAGTTATCTGTGGAATGCGGAGCATTTAAAAATACTTTTTAAAATTTTCTACATTTTGTAAATACGATGTTTTATAGTATATGTTTATTATCAGAAAAACGGCACTATGGTCATTTTCATTTCCCGAAATAATTTGATGGAAACTATGCCTCAGTCTAGTTGTATCAAAGCAACATGATTATTATTAAATATCCAAGAGTCTTTATGAAGGTTGAGAATTAAATGTAGAGCAAGGCTTACGTCTTCATCAGATCACTATTTGTTCACATGGAGGCAGCTGGGCACCTGTACCTCACAGGCTGGGCATCTACAGCTTTAGTGACCACTGCCTACGGGTCTCTCATTGTCCTTGACCACCAGTTTTGTCTTGAGTATCAAGTGCCAACTGACATCCCCAACAGCTTCCCAGCTCTGGTCAGACCCTCAGAGTACCCAAGTGAGCCTGGGGGAACACTTATGTCCTCTGATGTAAGCGCTGACTCCATTTTTTCAAAGCTCCTATTAAAACAAGTTGAGGGAAACTTTTACTTTATTTTCTACTTCATGGACTATGAAAATGCCATACTCTAAATTGAATGTCCTATCTGAATTGCTGGAACTTAAATTTCTAGCCAGAGGCAGTGAGATTAGAATGACAGTGGATTCTTCTGACATACTTGAGAAGTAGATGTAACGTGGCCCAGGTTTCAACCTCCCACCCTTATTGGAATTCTATCCTTTGGCCTCCTCCTCTAGTAATCCAATGGTATTCAGTTTCTGTGTTCCCTTATATCTGCAGAATAAAACTAGTATTCTGACAAAGTATGAGAAGCCATCAGTCTTTGCCTGCCCTGAACTAATAAAAATGCACATGAATTTCGTTGCTTTATGTTCATTACCACGGATGTAAAATACCGCCATCCCTTGGTATTGGTGGGGGATTGGTTCCCACACCCTTATGGAAACCAAAATCCATGAATATTCAAGTCCCTGATATAAACCAGGGCAGTATTTGCATATAACCTATACACATCTTCTGTATATTTCAATCATTTCTAGATTATTTATAATACTAATATGGTTTGGCTCTGTGTCCCCACAGAAATCTCACCTTGAATTATAGTAATTTCCATGACATGAGAGGGACCTGGTGGAAGGTAAGTGAATCATGGTGAATGAATGGCATTTCCTGGCTGTTCACAGGGAACTGAATTTTGCTAAGAACCTGATAAGCATGGAAGCCGATTCTACCACAGAACTTCTGGACAAGTACTCAGTCTAAATGACACCTCAATTTTAGTCTTGTGAGACCCTGAGCAGAGAAACCAGCCATGTTGTATTTAAAACTGTGATCAACAGAACTGGGAACTAATAAACGGACACTGTTATAAACAACTAAGTTTGTAGTCATTTGTTATGTGGCGGCAGAAAACCACTACAAAGATCTTTGATAAATTATACAACTATTCAGTTTTCTCATCAGTAGATAGAGAATAACAGAACTATCTTGAATGTATTTTGAGGATTAAATGCTATAATTAAAATAAAATACCTAGATAAATGTTGAATAAATGTAAGTTGCTACTTCATGTTGTTTTGAGGATTCAGTGAAGTGGTATCTACAAAGTATTCAGCATCATTTCTGAAACTTAGTAATATAACAATGTCATCAATATTATTGTTACAGAGGAAAACATTCAACATAGAGTTTCCTTAGACTTCTTAGTGTTGTCTATATTCTTTTGGGGGGAACATTTTAATTTTGGATCAAAGTTAATAGCCAGTATATTTTGGCTTTAAAGTGAGTCTGATTCTTTCTCCATCCTACAAAAAGTAGATTACTCACATCCAACATTTGGATCTTTAGGCAAAAAATTCAGATCTAAGCAACTTCCCTTTCTAAGGAAAATGTTAGTCTTGAAACAAAATTGTGCACCATGTCGTTTAAATGGAGATACCACCATCTGTACTTGGGGTTCATCTATTCCACATAAAGAGGACTACAACCACATACTGAAAACAAAAAACTAACAAATTTAGATTCCAGTTTTATTACATTGAAAAAGAGAGTAGCATTGTTTATAATCATAAACCCAAAGAATGTAACTTAGGAACTTCCTATATACACAGTGTGCTTGTTATCAATTGTCAAATCTCATCAGAAAAGATACATAGTGAAGTACAAATTAGAGAAATATTCCTATCTTTTTATTTGTATCAAATTAAGAAAAACAAGGTCATATCTTTCACTGAGTTGTTATGTTGAAACATTTAAATAGATTAGTTAACTCAAAGGGCAAACATGCTTGAATACATTTAGGTTTCTATAGTTAAAAAATGATTACCTTAAGAGTCAAGATTGAGTTCACACAATCTCTCTAAAACAAACAGACATTTCAATGTTGCTGTCTGCCACCTTACAATAACAGAAAACATCTGTATAATGGTCTATAACATTACATGGTACATTCTTATAATATAATAATAAGAAATGTGCTGAAGTGGTGGATTGGGGTTTATTTATGGCCCATGAAACAAAAGATTCTATGAGCTTCTCATGAACACTCAACAGTTCAAGAAAATAAAATAAATATTTGAGTGCAAAAATTATATTTTAAATTATATTATCACTAGAGAAACTTCTCTTAGAATAGCCAAAATATTGAAATATTAGCATTGAAAGAAACCCATTAGTAGTTGGTTGGAAGTCTTTACTATTGAAGAGGTAAAGAATGACAGAAAATTATGAAAAATACATCATGCTTTCTAAGTTAGTATAATTTCTATAATTGAATAAAATTTATCTTAACTGCCCATAAAATCAAGTCTCTGCACGTTGTGGCGAGAAAAATAGATTTCAAAACCTTGAAATTCTTAAGAACAGAAACAGGTCTTTTGCCATTTACCATAAAATTGTTGAGTTTCAGTAATGGCAATTCATGGACCGCTTCTAATATGAGACATCAGTTACCACACAAAAATCTCTTAGTGTGAGAACAAATAATTACAGTTCATTAGCAACATGTACTTTATTTCCAGATTATAGGTAATTGTATACACATTTAAATTTGTTTATTTTGCATGCATAATATCATAGTCATAAAGATAATTTAACCATTGATGTCTAATCATGCACCCAGATTTCTCAAAAATTTGCCCTCCTGTGGGAACAATCTGCTGTATCAGGCAAAAGCCTTCATTTAACTTTCAGAAATATT
>NW_016109006.1:0-6249 GCF_001604975.1 Cebus imitator | reverse complement strand
ATAAAAAATAAACAAGCTGTTACCCTGAACAATTTACTCAGATGAGTCCATTTTTTGGCTATATTGGCTTTCAAAAATTTTATGATGTAAGAAAGTTATGAATTGGTGATACTGTCTCATTTTCCTGGCCAAACATTTCCTAAAATAATAAGGGTAACTCAGGAGCTCTGGCTGGCTTTCATCTCAGTTTGTCCCACAGGTCTCAGGTGACATGAAGCACATCTTGCCCACCCAGTTCTCCAATATGTTCTATGTGACTTGTAATTATTTTCTGTACTTTAAAGGATATCTGACCACATTCCAGTGGCCTCCAATGAAAACAGCACAGATTTTTATCATCAGATGTATTTACTTAATTTTATCTAAAGCTAAACATGTTTTTTTCAAATTTAGCATTAGGACCTTAAAATCAAAGAATGCATATTTGCATAGAGATGGAAAGAAAAAAAATTGCTTCTTGGCCTTTTGGCTAAAACCAAGTGCAGAGACAGAAATAAACCTTTATTTGAGGAGGTGGGGGGACTTTCATTTGAAGTTTGAAAATTTAGACCTATTATTCCTCAAGAAAACTAAAGTTATACATAATATATTTATGAATAATAATATTATTGGAAAATGCTTTCAGTAAACTACAAAAGGAGCAGAATCAAACCTTCTGCTGGATGGTGGATTTAATTTTAAAACGCCAAGAGAAGAAAATATTTCAAACCAGATAATAATGAAAGCCTCCACACTGGATAGTAATATAAACCTCCCCACTGAAGCAATGTTAAGATTACTATTTATTTTGCATATATATGCAGGTGCTATAGTAAGATGTGTTTATACGCACACATATTCTTAAATGGTCACAATCACCTTGCAAAGTAGGTGGTATTATTACCATTTACAGATGGAAAACAGAATCAAAGAGGTTCAGCATGTCACTCACCTCATACAGGAAGCGGTAAAAGCAAGATTTGAACTTGGTATATCTAACTTCTAAACCTATTCTCTTAGGATTGATAAAAGGAGGGAACACAGCTATTGTCATGAAATTAGAGCACTGGTATTACAATATGGTCTCTCAGCACCCTAGCACTTCAAATGACTTTTACACTGGAGTGTTTCTTTTTTTATCAAAGGGAAAGAGCAGTCCTGTGAATCACTGGAAGATAACCTTGGCTTTCAGATGTGCCATAGGCAGAATTCAAAGATACTCCCAAGAACACACAACTTCTCTTATCATTCATGCAACCATGAATCCAAATATTGCTGTAAAGGGACTTCACAGATGATATTAAGGTTCCAAATCAGGCAACCTTAAAATAGGGATATTATCTAGGTGGTCCTGACCTAATTACCTGAGATCATTAAATCTGGGTCCTGGGGTCAGAGACAGAGGAAGTCAGAAATTTCAAGTGTGAGAGGAAGCTGGCCCAAGGAAATTCTCCTGCTGGCTTTGAGATGGAAGGGTCACATGGCAAGGATGGTTTCTATGAGCTAAGTGGCCTACAGCTGACAGCAAGGAAAGGGGGACCTCATTCCTGCAACTGCAACAAACTAAATATGGCTGATGATCTGAATTAGCTTCTAAGTGAATTCTTCCCCAAAATTTCCAAAAAGAAGCACAGTCCCACCACCATTTGATTTCAGTTTCAAGACCCTGAGCAGAGAACTGAACCACATCATACCTGAACTTCTGATTTACGTAACTGTGAGTTAATCAATTGGAACTGTTTTAAGTCATTATGTTTATAGTAATTTGTTACATGGTATATTAGTCCATTTTCATGCTGCTGATAAACACAAACCCGAGACTGGGCAATTTCCAAAACAAAGAGGTTTAATTGGACTCACAGTTCCACATGGCTGAGGATGCCTCACCATCATGGTGGAAGGCAAGGAGGAGCAAGTCACATCTTACATGGATGGCAGCAGGCAAAAAGAGAGAGCTCCTGCAGGGAAACTCCCCCTCTTAAAACCATCAAATCTTACTAGGCTTATTCACTATCAGGAGAAAAGCATGGGAAAGACCTGCCCCCACAATTCAATTACCTCCCACCGGGTCCCTCCCACAACACGTGGGAATTCAAGACTACATTTGGGTGGAGACACAGCCAAACCATATCATAAGGCAATAAAAACAAATGGTGTTATAAACACTTTTAGAAAACAAGTGTTAACCTGTGATTAGGACTTTAATGGGTACTTCTTGTTAACTTGAAAATGAGCTTACTTTATCTGTAAAAAATATAATCCAATTTTTTACAAACACATTTGCAAGAAAAGATCAATAGTAGTAGGTTCATCAAATTCCTCTGGTCATCTGATCATATGGAATTATAAATAACTAATGGTTATATTAATAATTAATAATACTATGTAAGTAATGCTTTAGAGTGTCCAATGTATTACCACATTCATTATATCACCTGAACCTTATTATAACCAAGGAGAGTAGACAAATTATTATTATTATCTCATCTTATAGTACAAGAAATGAATACATAGAGAGGACAAGTGACTGACTCAAGACCAACTTCAAGAATTTGGGGGTGTGGTGGGTGACCAGTACATGACATTCAAGGGCTTCTGACTTCCCTCAAAACCACATTTTATTTTCAGAGCTGACTTAAAATGTTTCAGCAAAACATAGGGTTATGTTCCCCTTTCCTATTCTCTTCCGATTTCAAAAAAGTAAAAAATAGCATATTTTTTACTTGAAATAAGTGGATTTTTTTCCCACATCAAACATTTCTATTCATCACACAATGTGGAGCATTTTAAAGATATATTTAAGCAACATTCAAACTGTTTTTTTTAAAAGTTTGAACTATAGCTTCAAAATGATTGAAGCTGAATGATGAAAAATTGTCAATAACCACTATGGGATTTATTAAATACATCTATAAAATGTGACTTATAGTTATGCACAAAAAATTGTGATATACATTTATTCCCATGAGAAGTTGATTCTGTCTGTATACCACAAACCCATTATATTAAAAAGAAAGTACGTATATATACACACATTTGCACACATGCATGCAGTATGCCAAATTTTTGAAAGAAGTTATCTGTGGAATGCGGAGCATTTAAAAATACTTTTTAAAATTTTCTACATTTTGTAAATACGATGTTTTATAGTATATGTTTATTATCAGAAAAACGGCACTATGGTCATTTTCATTTCCCGAAATAATTTGATGGAAACTATGCCTCAGTCTAGTTGTATCAAAGCAACATGATTATTATTAAATATCCAAGAGTCTTTATGAAGGTTGAGAATTAAATGTAGAGCAAGGCTTACGTCTTCATCAGATCACTATTTGTTCACATGGAGGCAGCTGGGCACCTGTACCTCACAGGCTGGGCATCTACAGCTTTAGTGACCACTGCCTACGGGTCTCTCATTGTCCTTGACCACCAGTTTTGTCTTGAGTATCAAGTGCCAACTGACATCCCCAACAGCTTCCCAGCTCTGGTCAGACCCTCAGAGTACCCAAGTGAGCCTGGGGGAACACTTATGTCCTCTGATGTAAGCGCTGACTCCATTTTTTCAAAGCTCCTATTAAAACAAGTTGAGGGAAACTTTTACTTTATTTTCTACTTCATGGACTATGAAAATGCCATACTCTAAATTGAATGTCCTATCTGAATTGCTGGAACTTAAATTTCTAGCCAGAGGCAGTGAGATTAGAATGACAGTGGATTCTTCTGACATACTTGAGAAGTAGATGTAACGTGGCCCAGGTTTCAACCTCCCACCCTTATTGGAATTCTATCCTTTGGCCTCCTCCTCTAGTAATCCAATGGTATTCAGTTTCTGTGTTCCCTTATATCTGCAGAATAAAACTAGTATTCTGACAAAGTATGAGAAGCCATCAGTCTTTGCCTGCCCTGAACTAATAAAAATGCACATGAATTTCGTTGCTTTATGTTCATTACCACGGATGTAAAATACCGCCATCCCTTGGTATTGGTGGGGGATTGGTTCCCACACCCTTATGGAAACCAAAATCCATGAATATTCAAGTCCCTGATATAAACCAGGGCAGTATTTGCATATAACCTATACACATCTTCTGTATATTTCAATCATTTCTAGATTATTTATAATACTAATATGGTTTGGCTCTGTGTCCCCACAGAAATCTCACCTTGAATTATAGTAATTTCCATGACATGAGAGGGACCTGGTGGAAGGTAAGTGAATCATGGTGAATGAATGGCATTTCCTGGCTGTTCACAGGGAACTGAATTTTGCTAAGAACCTGATAAGCATGGAAGCCGATTCTACCACAGAACTTCTGGACAAGTACTCAGTCTAAATGACACCTCAATTTTAGTCTTGTGAGACCCTGAGCAGAGAAACCAGCCATGTTGTATTTAAAACTGTGATCAACAGAACTGGGAACTAATAAACGGACACTGTTATAAACAACTAAGTTTGTAGTCATTTGTTATGTGGCGGCAGAAAACCACTACAAAGATCTTTGATAAATTATACAACTATTCAGTTTTCTCATCAGTAGATAGAGAATAACAGAACTATCTTGAATGTATTTTGAGGATTAAATGCTATAATTAAAATAAAATACCTAGATAAATGTTGAATAAATGTAAGTTGCTACTTCATGTTGTTTTGAGGATTCAGTGAAGTGGTATCTACAAAGTATTCAGCATCATTTCTGAAACTTAGTAATATAACAATGTCATCAATATTATTGTTACAGAGGAAAACATTCAACATAGAGTTTCCTTAGACTTCTTAGTGTTGTCTATATTCTTTTGGGGGGAACATTTTAATTTTGGATCAAAGTTAATAGCCAGTATATTTTGGCTTTAAAGTGAGTCTGATTCTTTCTCCATCCTACAAAAAGTAGATTACTCACATCCAACATTTGGATCTTTAGGCAAAAAATTCAGATCTAAGCAACTTCCCTTTCTAAGGAAAATGTTAGTCTTGAAACAAAATTGTGCACCATGTCGTTTAAATGGAGATACCACCATCTGTACTTGGGGTTCATCTATTCCACATAAAGAGGACTACAACCACATACTGAAAACAAAAAACTAACAAATTTAGATTCCAGTTTTATTACATTGAAAAAGAGAGTAGCATTGTTTATAATCATAAACCCAAAGAATGTAACTTAGGAACTTCCTATATACACAGTGTGCTTGTTATCAATTGTCAAATCTCATCAGAAAAGATACATAGTGAAGTACAAATTAGAGAAATATTCCTATCTTTTTATTTGTATCAAATTAAGAAAAACAAGGTCATATCTTTCACTGAGTTGTTATGTTGAAACATTTAAATAGATTAGTTAACTCAAAGGGCAAACATGCTTGAATACATTTAGGTTTCTATAGTTAAAAAATGATTACCTTAAGAGTCAAGATTGAGTTCACACAATCTCTCTAAAACAAACAGACATTTCAATGTTGCTGTCTGCCACCTTACAATAACAGAAAACATCTGTATAATGGTCTATAACATTACATGGTACATTCTTATAATATAATAATAAGAAATGTGCTGAAGTGGTGGATTGGGGTTTATTTATGGCCCATGAAACAAAAGATTCTATGAGCTTCTCATGAACACTCAACAGTTCAAGAAAATAAAATAAATATTTGAGTGCAAAAATTATATTTTAAATTATATTATCACTAGAGAAACTTCTCTTAGAATAGCCAAAATATTGAAATATTAGCATTGAAAGAAACCCATTAGTAGTTGGTTGGAAGTCTTTACTATTGAAGAGGTAAAGAATGACAGAAAATTATGAAAAATACATCATGCTTTCTAAGTTAGTATAATTTCTATAATTGAATAAAATTTATCTTAACTGCCCATAAAATCAAGTCTCTGCACGTTGTGGCGAGAAAAATAGATTTCAAAACCTTGAAATTCTTAAGAACAGAAACAGGTCTTTTGCCATTTACCATAAAATTGTTGAGTTTCAGTAATGGCAATTCATGGACCGCTTCTAATATGAGACATCAGTTACCACACAAAAATCTCTTAGTGTGAGAACAAATAATTACAGTTCATTAGCAACATGTACTTTATTTCCAGATTATAGGTAATTGTATACACATTTAAATTTGTTTATTTTGCATGCATAATATCATAGTCATAAAGATAATTTAACCATTTGTATCTAATCATGCACCCAGATTTCTCAAAAATTTGCCCTCCTGTGGGAACAATCTGCTGTATCAGGCAAAAGCCTTCATTTAACTTTCAGAAATATT
>NW_016109005.1:3986-6250 GCF_001604975.1 Cebus imitator | reverse complement strand
CAAAACAGCCATGGGGACCAAAATGGCCACGCAGGCCAAAACAGTCGCGCTGGCGACCCATGGGGCTCCTCTGCCTGGGAATCTCGTGATCTGTGGGCAATGAAAATCCGTCTGGAATTGTGGCGTCCACTCACCCTCCGTGCTTTCCCTGGGAGCTGCAGTCCTGAGCTGTTCCTAAACGGCCATCTTGGATCAGAACTTCTCTTAATTATTCTTTTATGTCTAGATGAAATTTCAGTGTCTTTTCACATTCTTCATCCTCATTTTTTGTAACTGAAACTCTTTTGTTTTTCCATTTTTTAATAGAAGCATATTGTCACAAAACTGCCTCTATTTACAAGAATTATATAATTTTTTTATTATTGCCTTTATATTTTACCAATTTATTTATTCTAATTTCACATAGTCTTATTTGCTTTAAAGTGTAATTTTTAATTATTTACATGTGGAGATAAAATAATTTGTTATTACAAAATAAGTGGATATTTTTGAAAAGTCCCATTTCAAAGCTACTCTCCAAATGGAAACAATCTGTTTTGAATATGAATGAGCATTGAATTTTATCCAGTGCTTTATTATACTGAGATATTTATAAGGGTAATAGTTTCAACCAAACTTTTCTTGTTATTGTAAGTTTTGATAAGCTTTATTTGTTCAAAGGTTTGCATGTTTTTTATTATACTTGAGGTTCTGGGGTACACGTGCAGAACATGCAGGTTTGTTACATAGGTATACACATGCCATGGTGGTTTGCTGCATCCATCACCCCATCATCTATATTAGTTGTTTATTCTAATATTATCCCTCCCCACCCCCACCATACCCCATGCTATCCCTCTCCACTTCGCCATTCCCCAACAGGCCCTGGTGTGTGATGTTCTCCTCTCTGTGTCCATGTGTTCTCACTGTTCAACATCCACTTATGAGTGAGAACAAGTGGTGCTTGGTTTTCTGTCAGTTTGCTGACAATGATGGTTTCCACCTTCATCTATGTCCCTGCAAAGGACATGAACTCATCTTTTTTATGGCTGCATAGTATTCCGTGATATATATGTGCCATATTGTCTTTGTCTGGTCCATCATTGCTGGGCATTTAGGTTGTTTCCAAGTCTTTGTCATTATAAAGAATGGCACAATAAACATATGTGTGCATGTGTCTTTGTAATAGAATGATTTATAATCCTTCGAGTATATACCCAGTAATGGGATTGCTGGGTGAAATGGCACTTCTGTTTCTAGGTCCTTGAGGAATCATCACACTGTCTTAGGATTTTTGCACCTCTATGAATTGGCTCAGTGGGGTCCTAATATCATGCTCTCCGTGTCACTTCTCTTTAAATGTTATATTCACATAAAATAGGGATTATAACTTTCTCTCTACATAAAAAAAGACAATTTTTAAAAAATTGTAGAAGTAGACAACATAATTATCCACATAGAAAGCATAAATAGATCAAACCACCTTGCCATGTAAGTACCTATGCAACAAATCTGCATGATTTTCACATGTACCCCAGAACCTAAAGTACAAAAAACAAAAAGAACCATTAGGAGAGTGTTTATTCACTAGAAAACAAACAGCTTTTTTTTCTACATAATACTGAATTCGTATATAATGTTATTCAATAAGGGTTCTGACTGCTACCTCAGCATAATCTCATTTGTTTAAAGTGTTGCATGAGAGAAGAAGTCTTAGGCCTTCTGGGATGTGAGGTCTGTGATGTTGAGTGTCATTTCAGAGATATCAAGGGGACCTGAATTAGATGATAATAACGTAGCAATAGGAGAATGGTGGCAACTTTTTTTGTATCTATCTTGCATTGATCAAATTGTATTATTCCAGTTGAACTTCTCTATTATAGTAATAAATTCCTTCTTCCAATACTTCTTTCTAAATGCCTCTGCTTATTTCTTTTCTTTGTAGCAATGCTTTCATGCAGGAGAAAATGGCCAGAAATAGATTTTCTTGGCAAAAAGCCCAGATCTTTAGTGTCTGAAATGTGCTCTCAGTCTTTATACCCAAACTAAACCTGATATTTTTGTTTTGAGTTCTGTTCATGTGATGAGTCATAGTTGTTGATTTGAATATGTTGAACCAACCTTGCATTCTACAGATAAAGAATATTTGATCTTTATAAATTAGTGGTTTGATGTGTTGTTGGATTCAGTTTGCCAAGATTTTGTTAAGAATTTTAGTATTAATATTCATCAAAGATTTCAATCTGAAGTTTTCTTTTTCTGTGTGTCTCTGCCAGGTTTTTGTA
>NW_016109005.1:0-1876 GCF_001604975.1 Cebus imitator | reverse complement strand
GGAAGCAATTCTCATGCGTTGACCTTCCAAAACACTAAGATTATAGGTGTGATCCAGGGTACTTAGCTCCATTCTTTTGAGTTCAGAATTTTTTATTTTTAATTTTATTTATATAAGTACATGAGGATATACATTTTTATATATACATGAGGATATACATTATCTGTGTTTACATTTTATCCAATAGGTACTGATGTGGAGTGCTTCCATTATGAATTTTAGAAATTCTACATGTTGTCATTAGTCTATTCAACAAATCGTTTGAGACGCTTTTAGTTTTGAAGTGAGAGTTTTACAATTAAAAAAATTAATTCCTTGTTTTATTGCAATCTGTTAATATAATGTTTCCATCCTTTCTATTTTGTATAACTAGTTGGCTTTTCTTTGTGATTCATTTTTCATGAATGCTTCATATGTGGTTAAGGACAAACAGTGATGGATTGTTAATTTGATTGTGATAATCATTACAGAATATGTATCAAATCATAACATTGTACATCTTGAATATATACAATCTCTGCCAATTAATTACTTTACATATTTTTCTTTTTAAGGTTATATATTCTCTCTCTCTCTCTCTCTATATATATATATATATATATATATATATATACTTTCGCTCTACCTTGCTATTTATTTTATATATTTATTTATATTTTCTTTATTTTACCTGTGTTAGTCTAAGAGTGGTGTTTTGTTATCAGTGTGTTTCTATCAGTTTCTCTTTGCATGTTTGTCATTTCTGCTTGATGAATCCATTGCTGTGGGATTTCGTTGTATAAATTAATATCTGATAATTTTATTATAAACTTTTCTTAGTATTAAGGATTTTTTGTTTAATTTTTTGGCATAAATTGCACTGTATGTCTGATAACAGTATTGCAAATCCTGTTTTCTCCATGTTTGCATTTGTTTCACATATGTTAGTCTGTGTATTGTCTTTTATTCATAATATGTCTGGATTATTTTGTTCTAGTTTTACCTACATGTCTTACATAGAGTGTAGACTTTTATTTTGCTTTGAGGATGAATCTGGAAATTTTTTTTGTTATATTTTAAGTTCTGGGGTACTTGTACAGATTGAGCAGGATTGTTAAAAAATAGGTATATACAGACCATGGTGGTTTGCTGCATCCATCCCCCCATCATCTACATTAGGTATTTCCCCTAATGTTATCCATCCCCAGAAGGTCGTGTTTTCTTCCCCTTCCCCCATTATTGTAAGTTTCCTGTGGCCTCCCCAACCATACTGAACTGTGAGTCAGTTAAACCTCTTTTCCTTATAAATGACCCAGTCTCAGGTTTGTCTTTATTAGCAGCGTGAGAACGGGCTAATACACCTTACTTGTAGGTGGATGCAGTATTAGAGTCTCCATGTATTTCTCAGCGGTAGTCCATCTTGTGATGATGTTGAGTGTTTCTGTGGCCCAAGCTAAGAAAATTTGTGGTAGTGGTAGTTCAGCTTTGCCAGAGGTGGGCTTGCCATGTTGTTTCTCAGGTCAGAGGTGTATATGTTTATAAGGTGGGTTAACCAACTCGCAGTCTACTTCACTGTGGTTAGTGCCACAGTGAACGCTTGTTAGTCTGGCCAGGGGCATGGATATACATTTACTTGTCCAGCCTTGGGGTGTGAATGCCAGGAGGCCTTTGGAGCTGTTTCATAAGCTCCAGAAGTAGCTGTAAGGGACTCAGTGTGACAGGGGTCAGGCTCGGTATCAGAGGCCCTTGGGTTTGTTTTTCAGGCCCAGGGTGCAGCTGAATGGTGTCTCTGCTAGCCTGGAGGTGTGTCGAGGCTGAACATCCTTTAGTGCTATTTCTGAGACCTGGGACATGTGTACATAGCTGTTCAGTCAGCTTGGGGTCATTTCATCCAGGA
>NW_016109004.1:4375-6250 GCF_001604975.1 Cebus imitator | reverse complement strand
CTAAAAATACAAAAATTAGCTGGGCATGGTGGCTGGCACCTATAATCCCAGATACTCAGGAGGCTGAGGCAGGAGAATTGCTTGAACCTGTGAGGCAGAGGTTGCAGTGAGCCAAGATTGTGCCATTGCACTTCAGCCTGAGTGACGAGCAAAACTCTGTGTCAATAAATATACAAACAAACAAATAATACTTGAAGGAATGAAATACAATGGTCACCAAATGAATGAGTTTTATAATAATTATAATCAATTACAGTTAGTACCAGCTATATGCTAACCCCACCCAGGGAGATGCTCTTTTACCCAACTGGTATAAACCTGTGGTTCTCAGACTTTACCTGGTGTCAGAATTATCTGTAGGGCTTGTTAAAACTCAGATGGCTGGGCTCCACCTCCAGAAAATTTACATTTCTAATAGGTTTCCAGGTGATACCGGTCCAGACATACACTTTGGTCTAAAGATTCTCGCCTGGAAGGGCAACTGGCCGTTCTGAGGCGAGATTTGGCAGATTTTGGCCTGGTATTCCTTTCTGCCTCTCTGAGTAAAAAGATTAATTGCAGATGTGTTTGGGGGAAGAAATTCTGGACCTCATTTTTTGATACTTAGCCACAGGGTGGCCCCCTAGCTCCAATAATTACTCTAAGCCCCCACTCCCACCCCATTAAAACACCTTTTTTTATTTGGAGAATTTCCAAGCTATTGCTGTCTTTTTTTGTTTGTTTGTTTGTTTGAGGCAGAGTCTCACTCTGTCACCCAGCCTGGAGTGCAGTGGCACAATCTCGGCTCACTGCAACCTCCCCCCAGGTTCAAGTGATTCTTGTGCCTCAGCCTCCCAAGTAGCTGGGATTACAGGTGTACGCCACCATGACTGGCTAATTTTTTTTTCTTTTCTTTTGGTGTTTTTAGTAGAGACAGGGTTTGCCATGTTGGCCAAGCTGGTCTTGAACTCCTGACCTCAAGTGATCTGCCTCTCAAAGTGTTGGGATTACAGGTATTACGTGCCTGGCCTCTCTCTCTCTCTGTCTTTAAATATAGCTCTAAGGCCACTAGTTTGTTAAGCATGACAGGCCAGCCTTCTCATGGGATATGGTGGTGGTTTCCTCAGTAATGTAGGACCCTGGCTCTGTTGAAAGTGACTGTCAGATAGAAATGGCACAGAAAAGTAGGTTTGTAAGTCGGAGATGACATGATATCAGAAAATGAAAGGAGATTTCATTTTAGCCCCAGGAAGGACCCACACACGGGCCAAACGCTTTTGTTGCCCATGGCGTTCTGCACAGGAGGGACACCCCCAAAACCTCACCCAGAAGCTCCTCCAAACCCCCCATCACTGCAGTGGAGAGGAGGGGACCTTTCTTCCTCCTTCTAGCTGCCCTTCATCTCACTCCCAGACAGGTAAGAGGGCTGAGGACGGGTAGGAGTGAGCCACAAGGACGGAGGGCTGAGGGCTGCAGATGCCACCTTCTTGGGCTGTCACCCCTGGCCTGGTGTTGCAATCTGAAAAGTGGGGAGTGGGGCTGGCAGCCACAGACAAAGTGGGGAGTGCAGGGAGTAGGCCCAATCTGCGACCTACGGTCCTCCCTCCCCTGCCCTCCCCTGCACACCTGTCCTCCTGCTTCTCTTTCTCTGTAGAGTGAAACCCAATTCCAAACATTAACAGAGCCTGGAAAAGGCTTCCAAATAAAAACATGCAAAAGTTGAAAATAGCCTTCCACATTTATAAGGGAGGTTCCAGGCTGGGTGCGGTGGCTCACGCCTGTAACCCCACACTTTGGGAGGCTGAGGTGGGTGGATCATGAGATCAGGAGTTCGAAACCAGCCTGACCAACATGGTGAAACTCCGTTTCTACTAAAAATACAAAAATTAGCTGGGC
>NW_016109004.1:0-1020 GCF_001604975.1 Cebus imitator | reverse complement strand
AAAAAAAAAAAAAAAGAAACAAAGTCACTATGTTGCCCAGGCTAGTCTTGAACTCCTTGGCTCAAGTGATCCTACTGCCTTGGCCTCCCAAAGTGCTGGGATTACGGGAGTGAGCCGCCAGTCCACTTTCCCCTTTATAAAAATTTGAAAAGAAAAGAAAATGCCAGTATTTAGGCCCAAACCCAAACCAGTCTAATCAGAATCTTTGTGGGTGGAGTGTTGTTGGTTTTTTTTTTTTTTTTTTTTTTTCTGAAGATTGTTTTATAGCCAATTGTGTGGTCAGTTGTAGAGTACATGCCATGGGTGAATCTAATGAGCCTTCAAGATTGAGAACCAGTAGATAGATTTTCTACTCTGCCTTATTTATCCTTGTGAATATCCTTTTCTTCCTTTCTCCACAGACATTGGCTGAGGCTTTCAGATAAGTAATCTCGTAGGTTTTTGTAGTAAGTAGTATTTGTAGCTGGAGGCCAGCATCCCATTCAAAGACTGCCTCTCCTTAAAAAAATTCTTGATTCTTGGCTGAACTCAGTGGCTCACACCTGTAATCCTAGTACTTGGGAGGCTGAAGTGGGTGGATCACAAGGTCAGGAGTTTGAGACCAGCCTGGCCAATAAGGTGAAACCCTGTCTCAACTAAAAATACAAAAATTAGCCGGGCATGGTGGCACATGCCTGTAGTCACAGCTACCAGGGGGGCTGAGGCAAGAGAATTGCTTGAACCTGGGAGGTGGAGGTCGCAGTGAGCCAAGATCAAGCCATTGCACTCCAGCCTGGGCAACAGATGAAGACTCCATCTCAAAAAAAAAAAAAAGAATTCTTGATTCTTAATGGAACCACAGGTAGTCGGCAAGATGAAAAATGTAAATGATTCTGTAGTTGTCCACATTACAACAACCAGAGTATGAACTGCATTGCAGTCTTTTTGTTTTTGTTTTTGAGACATTGTATTTCAAGACACCAATAGAGGCTTTTTTTTTTTTTTTTTTAATGACTATCCTTTGATCATCTGACTCTATGG
>NW_016109003.1:0-6272 GCF_001604975.1 Cebus imitator | reverse complement strand
CATGTTGACCAGGATGGTCTCGATCTCTTGACCTCGTGATCCACCCGCCTCGGCCTCCCAAAGTGCTGGGATTACAGGCTTGAGCCACCGCGCCCGGCCCGAAACCCCAATCTCTACTAAAAATAGAAAAAATTAGCTAGGCGTGGTGGCGGCTGCTTGTAATCCCAGCGACTCCGGAGGCTGAGTCAGGAGAATTGCTGAAACCTGGGAGGCAGAGGTTGCAGTGAGCTGAGATCATGCCGTTGCACTCCAGCTTGGGTGACAAGAGTGAAACCCTGTCTCAAAAAAATAAAAAAATAAAAAAATAAATAAGACAGACCCCACCCTCTCCAAGTCCTGGAGCTAGGGCCCTTCAGCCTGAACTGAATGATGGAAAAGAAGATGATTTAAATTGATGAGATGTCGAAGCCTTTACTTAGAATGGACTACACTTTAAAAAAATTCTGAATTGTTTGTGTGGATTTTCCAAATACTTTTTTTTTTTTTTTAATGAAAGTGATAGGAAATTGTGGTATCAACATGAGATGCTGCCAAGAAGCAGAGAGGTATATATTGTAGAATGTATTTAAAGGCAAAAATGAGAAAAATGTAAAAAGATTTCTACTGTGTCCCATTGAGTTCATTCCATTCAAGAAACCACTTACATGTATAAAGTACCTGGAATCTAGGTGGCTTTTGCTATCATTTCTTCATACTACAAAAAGCCAGAGACTGGATCTGTGAGCTACAATATTCCTGCAATAAAGTCCTTTTGTATTCTAATTAGCTAGCATAAGGTTTTGTTGCTTGACCCCAAGAACTTTGAGTCCTCACAGCATTTTAATCTCTGGTTCTATTGTTCTTGAGCTCCCCCAGCATCTTTGTATTTCCTATAATTTGATTGTTTATGGATTTAGGAGTTTCTTGGATTCAGTGAGAGAATAAACCTTTTTTTTTTTCCTTAAGAGTTCCAGCAGCCGGGCGCAATGGCTTATGCCTGTAATCCTGGCACTTTGGTATCCTGAGGCGGGCAGATCACCTGAGGTCAGGAGTTTGAAATTAGCCTGGCCAACATGATGAAACCCCGTATCTACTAAAAATACAAAAATTAGCCTGGCATAGTGGCGCGGGCTTATAGTCCCAGCTACTTGGGAGGCTGAGGCAGGAGTATCACTTGAACCCAGGAGGCAGAGGTTGCAGTGAGCCAAGATCTCGCCATTGCACTCCAGCCTGGGCGACAAGAGCGAAACTCTGTCTCAAAAAAAAAGTTATTAATCAGCAAGTCTGTACTAAGCACTGTGGAGACACGGGGGGAACAGTCACAAGCCAGGATGCCTACTACCATAGGCTAGAAGGGAAGGTAGGCATGTTGATAGGAAGCAATGTAAGCGCGCCACAGTTGGAGAACTACAGGGTCTAAAGGAGCACATACGTGGCAGGAAAGGCCAAAAAACTTCTCCTAGAGGAACTGACTGCTGAACTTAAACCTGAAGTATGAGAAGGAGTTAGACAGGCAAAGAGAGGGCTAAGGTATGTTCTTCATGGAGGAAATAGCATGTGTGAAAGACAGAGAGAAAGAGAGAGAGAGAATGGCAGGGAGCTGAGATAGCGCCACTGCACTCTAGCCTGGGTGACAGAGGGAGACTGTCTCAAAAATGAAAAATAAAAAGTTATTAGGCTGGGTGCAGTGGCTCACACCTGTAATCCCAGCACTTTGGGAGGTGGGTCACCTGAGGTCAGGAGCTCAAGACCAGCCTGGCCAAACTGGTGAAACCCTGTCTCTACTAAAAATACAAAAAATCAGCTGGGCGTGGTGGCAGATGCCTGTAATCCCTGCTACTCGGGAGGCTGAGGCAGGAGAATCCCTTGAACCCGGGAGGGGGAGGTTGCTGCAAGCCAAGATCCCACCATTGCACTCCAGCCTGGGTAACAAGAGTGAAACTCCATCTCAAAAAAAGAAAAAAGAAAGAAAGAAAAAGAAAAAAATGACTGCGTCTAGAAATAGAGAAGATTAGATATCCTGATTTACCATCCTCCCTCCTCCTCCCACATACTACAAAACTCTGGATGTGTTAGAGAAAATGGAGCAAGCATTATTTCAAGTGTAGAGCTGACACCACAAAAACATTAAGGGCAATGCACAGGGGCCAAGAGTGAAGAGGAAGCCAAAACACAATGCTATAAGCACATAAGCTGACGTTGTGGCTTCCCGGAGCCAAATTGCTGTTCTTGGTAACATAGCTTTTGGGTTTTAATGACCATGTGAGGATGAGAGAATGGTGTTAGAACCACTGTTGGTAGGGAGTTGGAAACAAAGATGAATCTGTGTCTCATGTAATTTTTAGTTAGAATATATACTATCCTTACGGTCCAGGATCCCTCAGCCTGATAAATTAATGTTAAATGTGCTCCCAGGCTGGTGAGACCTTGGGCCGTCTGCCTGACAGAAGCAAATACGGAAGTTCTCTAGAGGGACGCTCTCCACAGGACTCCCACAGGGCCCTGCCACATAGGAGCTCAAGTTTCAAAATCGCAAAATAACGCAGGAAGAACCAATTTCCCATGAGCAAGAGCTGCAGCAACAACAAACAGCATAATTAAACCCCTAGGAATGACAGCTAATAGGATTATCATATAGAAGCTAAGAGATAGTGTGTTTAAGTAAGAGACATGAAAAAAGACATGCAAAAGTAAGAAGAAAGCACAAGATGGTATTTTTAAAAGACGGATGTGAAAACAATCAAAGAAAGCTTCTAGAACTGGACAATATAGTCATTGAAAACAAACATCGAATATACAAGTTAAACAACATTAAACAGAAGAGAGACAATGATATGGAAGATAGATCTGACAGAATTATCCAGAATACAGCACAAGGGAGTATAAGGACGGGGACTATGAAAGAGAGGTTGAGACAGACTGAGAAGGACCAACATACATCTAATGGATGTTCCAGGAGAAGAGTCTAGAGAGAATATTTAAAAGCTTAATGGCTGAGAATATATCAAAATTGCTGAGAGACATAATACTCAGATTCAGGGAGCACAAGTTTTCAGCGGGATTTTTGAAGAAATAAATCTATAACTAGGCACGTCATAGTAAAACTACAAAACACCAAAGACAAGTCAGGCAGGGAGGCAATGCATATTACCATCATGGCATGGAAATTGGGCTGAATGAAGACTTTGCAAGGAATAATAGAAGTCAGGAGGCAGTCTGGAATTATATACCCAGCTACCCTATCATTCAAGAGTGAGAGAAACACAAAGATATTTTCAGACAAACATGGGCTGAAAGAACTTTTAGGTGCCTCAAGAGAAAGAAGATTGTGCCCAGAAGAATTGAGATGAGGGAACAAATGGCAAGCAAAGAAACTGACTGAAATAAAACCCATTGCAAACCAACATACTTTATCTGTGTCAATGCAGCAATTTAAAAGACCCTGGTGGTCTGTTGACAGAGAGTCATTTGAATCACCATCCACTGAGTTTCTGTCCCTGACTTAAGTCAGTTTATAGACCTAGAGGCCCTCAAACGAAGAGAAAGTCGTGGAGCAAACGTCAGTGTATAATGTGAACCTTCATTATAGTACTTCTCCAAGCGGCTTGCAGCCAGTTAGGTACATAGGCGCTGCAGGAAAGGGAAACACCCAAACAGTCATTACTGGGTATTGAGTCTAAGCTAATACTAATGGCTTGGAATGCAGAATGCCACCATGGTCCATCAGTCAGAGGAAGGGTTATCAGGGTCAGATGCTGGATGAAATCTTGAACAAAGTTCATCTCACAGTCGTTTCTCTAGTTCCTGAAGGTATTTGTGAAGCACATGCCCCCAGGTGCATGTACACATGCACACACTTATTCAGAAGCTGGAAGAATCTCCATGTTGCCTCTGTAACCCACCATGGAGTAAGAGCTATTATGTTGCTGGGTGCAGTGGCTCACGTCTATAATCCCAGCACTTTGGGAGGCCGAGGCGGGCGGATCACCTGAGGTCGGGAGGTCAAGACCAGCCTGAACAACATGGAGAAGTCCTGTCTCTACTAAAAATACAAAATTAGCCAGGCATGGTGGTGCATGCCTGTAATCCCAGCTATTCGGGAGGCTGAGGCAGGAAAATTGCTTGAACCCCAGAGGTGGAGGTTGCAGTGAGCTGAGATCGCACCATTGCACTCCAGCCTGGGCAACAAGAGCAAAGCTCCATCTCAAGAAAGCTATTATGGTAAGAAAGGCTAAGAAGTCACTGGATTTCCCCCTACCCCTACTTCCTACCAAGATATGAACTCCACAGAAATATCACATGCTTGTGGAAGTATCAGGAATATCATGCCACCCAGAAAATAGTAAAAGACGCAGAGGTAGTCATTTGTATCTCATTCCCATACCAATTCTGGCCAGTGCGAGAGATGAATGGATTTTGGGGTGTAAATGTAGATTATCATAAATATAATCAGGTGGTGACTGCTGATTGCAGTTGCTGTCCCAGATGTGACCTACTTAACGGAGTAAATCAATACTCTTTTCTACACTCCAGCAAGCAGAGAACACAAAAAGCACCTTGCTTTCCTTAGCATAGAAAATTCTATACACTTACTGTCATGTACAGAGATATAGCATTTTTTCCAAGTCTGAGCTCTAGTTTAGTCTTTGGAGATTTTAACCACACAACCCTCCACTGGGAATTACTCCAGGCCACTCTGTTGATGACATCATGCTGATAGGACCCAGGGAAGAGAAGTGCGGGTATGCTAGATACCTTGGAAAGACTCATGAGGTTCCAGAGACTTCACGTTCAATTCTTTGAAATCATAGAAGCCTGCCACCTCTGTGAAATTAGGAGGGGTCCGCTGACTTGAGGCATGTCAAGATATTTCCCCAAATATGGTGGCCAAGTGGCTTCTGTTTCATCCCCTACCAGTAATGAGGCACAATGCTTGATGGGCCAATTTGGATATGAAAGATAACATTTGCCATATTTGTGTGTCCTACTCCAACCCATTTAGTAGGTAACAAGAAAAATGGCCAGTATGCAGTGGAGCCCAAGGTAAATGAAGGGTCTCTGATTATCCCAGGCTGCAGTTCACAGATCTGCCACCAAGCCCCTAGGACCCAAGGGATCCAAATGGTGCTTGCAGTGTCTGTAACAGATCATGATGCCTTATGGAGCTGGGAGTAGTCCCTGTTGAGAAAAACATGTCAGTGAATCCTAGGGTTGGAGGGAATCTGTGCCTGCATCAGCAAGTAACTATTGTATTTTTGAGAAACTGTTCCTAGCTTGCTACCAGCTCTGGTAGAGACTGGCCGTGAGAAACCAAATTGGCCACGTGATCTGAGCATCTGAGCTGTCCATCATGAACTGGGTTTTGACTAATCCACCAAGCCATAAAAGTCTAGCGTAACCAGTAGAACCCCATCACCGAAGGGAAATGGTATACACGAAATTGGGCTTTTATTCCTCCCCATGCTGCCACCTGTTCTTCAACCCACACACATGGCTTCATTGGGAGTTTCTCATGACTTAGTGACTGGGGGGAAGACTCTGTAGCCTGGTTGAAAGAAGGGTTCTGCAGGCCTGGCACACTGGCTCACTCCTGTAATCTCAGTACTTTGGGAGGCTGAGGTGGGCGGATCACATGAGGTCAGGAGTTCGAGACCAGGCTAACAAACATAGTAAAACCCCATCTCTACTAAAAATACAAAAATTAGCCGGGTGTGGTGGTGCGCACCTGTAGTCCCAGATACTTGGGAGGCTGAGACAGGAGAATCACTTGAACTCAGGAGGTGGAGGTTGCAGTGAGCTGAGATCGAGCCACTGCACTCCAGCCTGGGCGACAGAGTGAGACTCTGATTAAAAAAAAAAAAAAAAAAAAAAAAAGAGGCTCTGCAGGACTTGCGGAAGCCAGGTGGAAATGGACTGTGAAGAGGCTCCTAATAATTAAGTGAAATACACAGGACTGTCTGTGAAAGCCACTCAGCCTTTTTCCTGGCGTTTTGATCCACAGTGCAATGAATACTCTAATACAAACAGATTTCTGTTGGTGTATATTCAAGAGGGTCCCTAGAAGAGAGTTTTGCAAACTTTTCTGACAGAAACCCCAGGAAGAAATGTATTTTGTGTTGTGCCCTGGAGAACACAAGCATGCATGCCCGCATACATGTAAGCACACACATGTATATGCCAGTAAATAACATTTTCATAAAACAATACTCACCCCAACTGCATGCAATGCAATCGGATATTTTCTATTATATTTTCTTCCGGTTCACTTTTTTAATGTTGTCACAACTCACTAA